>NC_056732.1:399884925-400022425 GCF_019279795.1 Protopterus annectens | reverse complement strand
GGTGAACAGGGGTTTTCTCATCTTTATATACCCTAGAGGAGTTTCTATATTCGTTGAGCTCCATCTCCTGAAGAATTATCTAATCATCCCCTTTGGGTCAGATCTACTCTAACAATTATAGTCCATGGCCCATAATTTATATACTACAATCTTTGCCAGTAACCACATTATAGATTGATGACTTCTTCAATTATCTGAAAAAAAAGCTCAGTATTTTAATATTAGTCTTTTTCAGAACATGTATCCAACTCTTCATCTACAAGTCATTTTCTTACAAATTAAAAAATCTACAGCTGGAGTCATTCATGCAGCTCATGTAACCACAGGAAACTTCAACTGAAGGTAACATGGTATGCAAATGATATAACCGTACTACATTCCACAGGATCAGTTAACACTAACTAGATTTTGCTTCTTCCTATTTCAGTATAACATGAATAACTTTGTCATAAAATTATTTACTGGTCATAAAGGCCATTTCAGCATAAAAAAACTAAGTTTGAACATATGTCTTTAACTGTAACCTTATTACCAACTATTCCAAATTACTTGCATCCCACATATTAGATTAAAGATTATAGCATCTAATCACTATTACAGTAACTATATTTTAGGACTACAGAATACATTGAAAATAATGTCAACAGTCTATTATTAAAATATGAAATATCGCCAATGAATTTATGTGAATATTGATGATTTGCAGCCCATCTTAAGTGAAATCAAAATAAAACATTTATTCAGTATGACAAAAAAAAATCTTCAGTACTATAAATTCACAGAATGTAATACAACAAATACACCCACTTTAATTGTTAATAGAGGTGCTGTAACCAGAACTAATCAATTAGGACATAAATCTGCATTAAAGGAAAATTCCCTCATTACCATAGCTAATCTGTCAGCCGCAATATGCAGTCCCCTGTTTAGTGTTCACCCCAGGCCAGTTGAGGGCCACCAAAAGGAGGAAAAACATTCTCAAACCAATCTCACCTCTCACTCTCTCTCTACAAAAAAAAAAAAAAAAAAAAAAAATCATAAGCTGTTGCAAGTTCTTCCTTGCCTCCTTACTACACTCACTTCTACTGAATTTGTAGTAAGGCGCTAGGGATCTCCATGCTATATTTTATAAAACACATTGAATGTCTTTGTCGTTAATCAGTTGAATTCATGATTGATGATTTTGGCTGCTTACATACTTTTACCCTACAGGTAGTACTGCTGCAGGGACAGACCGGAAGCCAACTGGCACTTGCACTAAAATATTTATTCTGCCTCTAACTGCTTGCTCTCGGGCAGCTGCTTTGTTCACCGTGCCCTTGATACAGCTCGGCATTCCCTTCTGTTACATTACAATATTCTCATGCACAGATCTTTTAATAAGTAGCCCATAGCTGTAATCATGAATTATGAACCAACATAATAAAACAAGGCACTTTGTGTATTAAAAAGGGTTTCATAACCCAAACAATGTAAACAGAGTATACTCGTGCCATCTGAATTAAAAATAAAATAAAATTCCGTCTTCAAACAGCAATGCAGTGTTTTCAGGCATAATTCTTAACAGTCCATATCTGCAATAATACAGTGCAGGACAGTAGATGAGTGTCTACAAAATCCGCTTCCTGCATTTGTCATAGATATTAATACAAACTAATAAATGTATCTTTTATTTTTTGATATTCACATTTCTAGTGTTAGGCCCATTCTTTTTTCTCACATATTGCAAAATAGCATGACATGCTTTTTACTAATTCAGTCTCATGGTACAGATGGTAATACAGTTATGTAAATGTAGCCATGTTAAGTACATCTACCACAGTCTTTTATGCTGCAGTGTTCCATAGTATTTAACCATATCTACTTCTTGAATTGTCCACATGTATTCTGGTGGAAATACTCATCCCTTAGAACCATTGTACACATGTCTCTGTACATATAAACATTCTCCCTTTTCCATTTTATTCATACTGTTCCTCCAATTCTTCTTCTATTTCTACTGAACTATCTCATCGGGCCCATGACACAAGTGCATAGATCATTCTCTTAACCATTGTCTCATCTGCAGTTGTAAATATTAACATTACATCAGTCAAAAACACCTCCCATACAGCAGAAAAAGTCAGTCTATATTTCAATCTTCACTTTTTATAGTCCTTAATAGTCTCAGAAAAAAATGCTAGTGTTGTTGAAATATGGCCCCTGAGTAACCATGGTCTACATACACAAGTCATCCAGCTATAGTAATACATTCTTCCAATTGCCATAACTATTGAAAGACTTGTTCATTTTCTTATCACACCAAAATGAACCAGCAAAACTCTTATGTTTCTCATATTTCCTTTCTTTTGTTGTCAATGGTAAATTAACTACTTTCTCAAGACCCAGCAAAGTCTTCATAAAACCTGTTCACTGCACCCTCTTAGCTTTAACAGAGTCCTGTAAATCAGTCCCTTTATATTCTTCCAGTACTCTACTCAGTCTTAATTGTTTTTACAGTTACACAAAGGCAATCTGTCCAACAGTCTCCACTATCTTATCTTGAATTTCTCCAGGCTCATTCCCTCCAGTACAGCACTTAGGGGTTTGTACCTTTGACTCCCAGTCGTTGTGGCTTGAGCCTTTAAAAAATGAAGTTATCACCTTACAGATTTAAAACAATACTCATTCACAGAGGTCAAATATCAATACAATTGTGTTTTTCATCACACATGCTTAGATAAAATATTCTGATACCTTTGTATGTAGCATGGTTTTGGAATTATTAATGCAAGTATGAACAAGCAATATTTGACGCCTATAGGCGCAGTAGGAAGTAACTGTACAAAATGTCTGGAGGTGCACTTGGTTGTAATGAGTTAATTGGTGCCATGATGACTTGTTGATCATGCAAATATTCTATATCTTCAATTTCTGTTGAGATGTATATATGACTGCAGTGGCATTCAGCAAATCATTGTTACGTCAATGTGCTTAATGTCAATCCAATAATTCCCAAAAGTCACTGTGGAGGCAACAATCGACAAAGAAAGCACACTGGTACCACAGTAAATTCCACGATCCACGCTTGATTTAAATAAAAGCACAAGCTCTTTATTTAACAAGCCAAAAACAGTTGTTGAGCGCTTTCGTGTATAAAATACACTTCATCAGAACACCTAGTAAGCCCTAAGGCTCTCTATAAATACCTAAAAAACCGCCAAAAGTTAATTGTTTAAGAGCTACGCCCTCACCATTTCTTAAAACTACAGTACTTACTTTCTCACTGATAATACATATAAAACCTAAAATACAACACTAAATGAAATTGTGTATAAATTTATACACTTAAAACCAACTCTTTGCCAAAGGCAACAACATTGTACTGTATGGTACATATTTAAAAATGGCACAAAGATGCAGTGTCAAACATTGTCACTTATTAGAAATCAGTCTTGACATTTGTCCTAACAAGACAGGATTTGGTAGGTACAAAATTCAACTATTACTAAAACACTACTAATACATGCCATAATATAATGTTGATGTAAAGACAATAAAATTCAGTATCCAGATTTTTGCAAGTTGTATACTTCTGTTAAATTTTTAAATACAATTCTGAAAGTAAAAAGTAATAAAATGAGATGTTATGTGTTCCTAACCAAGGGTTTTGTGGGGATCATGTCATTGAGACCTGGAAGACACGCTGCATTTAATTTCAACTGCCATTTTATTTCTTTCTCTCCCACTGTTCTCTTAATGTCCCCACCCCTCGGATTCTCCCTAACTACTTCCAAAATTGCAAATTTAAACTTGTCACATGTTTTACTTTTAGAAATGTGCCTAAATAAGGCATTGTTCTCGTCCCTCTTCCCTATACAATAAATGTGATCGTAAATTCTGTTTTTAAATAACCTGTCGGTTTTCCCGACATAGTAACATGGACAAGAACAGCACATAGCTAAATAAATCAAATGCTTGGTGTTGCAATTACCATTGGCAAATCTAATTTTATTGTTGTTGATGTTTTCTAAAGTACAACATGCATCCTCACATACAAAGGCACATTGTGAACATCTACCACATTTCCTGGTCCCCCATCTCTGTGTGTTATTACTCCCCCCTTGTCTACTGGCCTTCCATTCAATAAGATTTTTAATATTTGGGCCTGTTTTGTATACAAAGGTGGGCCTGTCACTAACAAAATCTTTGATAGACTCATCACTGGTAATGATGTTCCAATTGGAAGTAATAATTTTTTTGACATCATCTGCGTGTTTCCCATACTTGACTATATAGGATTTCGAATATTGATTTGTATCTTTATTATCATGACATTTCTTACTAGTATCAGGGAGGATTGTTCCCTTCCCCAACAGTGGTGTGTACTTTTTCCCCCATTCCTGTAACACAAAGCTAGTCACATCCTTGATCAAGTAGGGCGGGTACCCTTTGTCCCTAAACATACTCCCTATATGGTTGACAAGTTGTATGAGAAACAATTTACATATGCTGAGAGTAATGGTAGGAAAAGTTTTGATAGGAAATGTAAGAAGTTTTCCAGGGATTTAAAACAATTTGAGAATGGTACTATGTACAAATGGAATAGAAATTTTACTGCTCCCAATGGTACAGTTTACAATGGCCCCAGTAATACTGCCAACTGTGTAGACACTCTAAACGCTGCAGGTGTAGAGGATTTTTTATACCAGGAGACTGGGAGGGGATGGAAATGGCAGGAAGTAGGGAAGAAACAGAGATTGAACAAGTGGGGGCATCAGTACAGGGAACAATAAACTCCAGTGGTATTGGTAATCAGGAAACAGTGGTGAACAGTACTGATAACATTATAAACATTGAAGGGGACATTAAGGTGTATAATTATACTTCCTTTCAAGTCGAAAAGGAACACTTTCGAGTTTTTACCAAGGGAATGAAATATACACCTAGTCAGCCGTTCAACGTGGTCGACACCCTGGTTGAATTCAAATTGTTTTTAAGGAAATTAAACCTAGGAATATTCTTTCGTGACAAACAGGGTGTTAGTGTATCTAAGAACACACTTAGGAAGAAAAGTTCCTTTACACCTCCCACACACAAAACTTTAACATCTTTTGAGAATGTAGTTACCAAAGAAATCTATTCCTTGTGTAAGCAATCGAACAACACATTTTCCCACAGCAGGCATGACCAAGATCTGGGGGACATATTGGACACTCTCAGTGAAAACAACATTAGGGTCATGTCTGCTGATAAAGGGGGTGGTATAGTGTTGTATGATCAGGATGCATACACAGCAAAGATCTTTGATATTCTTCGAAATATCAAACAATATGAGGTAGCTAGTTTAAATCAGGTTAACATTGCTCACAATAGGATCAATTTGTTCTTAGAAGAGTTTTTGTTGGATGAGAGAATTGACGAAGAGCTCTACAAATTCCTTAAGGTTGATTTCCCACAACTAGCTACTATATTCGGAATTCCGAAGGTGCACAAGGATGTGCTGAACCCCCCTTTTAGACCCATCATTGCAGGCACCTACAGCAAAACCTTTCCTTTTGGTAGAATGGTTGACTTTTGGTCAAAACACACTCTTGGAGGGTGTCAGCACATCATCAGAGATTCGTGGGAATTTCTGGGGATCTTCACCAAAGAGTTATGGAGTCCAGGTATGATCTTTGTCACGGTTGACATCAAGGATCTTTTCTCCTGCATTCCTAAGGATGAGGGGTTGGAAAGATTTACAGCCAGTTTGAGGAAACACAGTGGGCTAAGTTGGGAGAAGATTAGGCTCATTTCTGAGTTTACAGAAATTGTACTTGACAATAACTTCATTTTCTTTGAAGGTGAATATTTTCGACAAATCTCTGGTGTGGCCATGGGGGCAGCTTGCGCCCCTATTTACGCCAATCTTGTGCTCTTGGATTGGGAGGAAGAGTTTGTACTACACAGTGAGTGGATGGAACACATATCCTGCTATGTCCGGTATTTGGATGACTTGTTTCTGTTATGGAAGGGGGACACTACTTCATTGTCCAAATTCATTGAATATATTAATCAGACCACCACTTATTTAGAGTTTGTACACCAATACAACATGAGTGGAATCAACTATCTTGATGTGTACATATTCAATGACGGAGGGTCCTTTCAATCCAAGATCTACAGGAAGGACACATTTAGTAATGGTTATTTGGATTTCAGTAGTAGTCACCCCTACTCACAGAAACGTAGTATTATCAAAGGTCAGTGCATACGGGCTGCGAGGATGACAACGCTCCGAGCGGACATGGAGTCGGAAATCAACCATATAGGGAGTATGTTTAGGGACAAAGGGTACCCGCCCTACTTGATCAAGGATGTGACTAGCTTTGTGTTACAGGAATGGGGGAAAAAGTACACACCACTGTTGGGGAAGGGAACAATCCTCCCTGATACTAGTAAGAAATGTCATGATAATAAAGATACAAATCAATATTCGAAATCCTATATAGTCAAGTATGGGAAACACGCAGATGATGTCAAAAAAATTATTACTTCCAATTGGAACATCATTACCAGTGATGAGTCTATCAAAGATTTTGTTAGTGACAGGCCCACCTTTGTATACAAAACAGGCCCAAATATTAAAAATCTTATTGAATGGAAGGCCAATAGACAAGGGGAGTAATAACACACAGAGATGGGGGACCAGGAAATGTGGTAGATGTTCACAATGTGCCTTTGTATGTGAGGATGCATGTTGTACTTTAGAAAACATCAACAACAATAAAATTAGATTTGCCAATGGTAATTGCAACACCAAGCATTTGATTTATTTAGCTATGTGCTGTTCTTGTCCATGTTACTATGTCGGGAAAACCGACAGGTTATTTAAAAACAGAATTTACGATCACATTTATTGTATAGGGAAGAGGGACGAGAACAATGCCTTATTTAGGCACATTTCTAAAAGTAAAACATGTGACAAGTTTAAATTTGCAATTTTGGAAGTAGTTAGGGAGAATCCGAGGGGTGGGGACATTAAGAGAACAGTGGGAGAGAAAGAAATAAAATGGCAGTTGAAATTAAATGCAGCGTGTCTTCCAGGTCTCAATGACATGATCCCCACAAAACCCTTGGTTAGGAACACATAACATCTCATTTTATTACCTTTTACTTTCAGAATTGTATTTAAAAATTTAACAGAAGTATACAACTTGCAAAAATCTGGATACTGAATTTTATTGTCTTTACATCAACATTATATTATGGCATGTATTAGTAGTGTTTTAGTAATAGTTGAATTTTGTACCTACCAAATCCTGTCTTGTTAGGACAAATGTCAAGACTGATTTCTAATAAGTGACAATGTTTGACACTGCATCTTTGTGCCATTTTTAAATATGTACCATACAGTACAATGTTGTTGCCTTTGGCAAAGAGTTGGTTTTTAAGTGTATAAATTTATACACAATTTCATTTAGTGTTGTATTTTAGGTTTTATATGTATTATCAGTGAGAAAGTAAGTACTGTAGTTTTAAGAAATGGTGAGGGCGTAGCTCTTAAACAATTAACTTTTGGCGGTTTTTTAGGTATTTATAGAGAGCCTTAGGGCTTACTAGGTGTTCTGATGAAGTGTATTTTATACATGAAAGCGCTCAACAACTGTTTTTGGCTTGTTAAATAAAGAGCTTGTGCTTTTATTTAAATCAAGCGTGGATCGTGGAATTTACTGTGGTACCAGTGTGCTTTCTTTGTCAATCCAATAATGTCAACATGTGAATGCAGACGTCCATCTGCACATGTGTCGAGTTACTTCTTGGCACATGCAAAACTGTAACAAAAAAAAAAAAAAAAAACTTTTTTGCAGAAGGGCTTACCCCAGCACTCCCTCCTAATTATATACACTAATTCTGTGATTGCACAGTCCCCAGGGAAGGGGTCTATTATCACAAGTATTGATTATCTGCATTACAATACAGAGGTCGGTTTTAGCTCCAATCAACCACTCTCATATAAACCGTATAAGAGAGTAGATATACATATAAACAAACAAGCACTCTGCTGTGATAAAAACAAACTTTTATTCCCTTCTACAGTTGGAAAAGAGAGAGAAACTGGTTTTATTTATACAAGCTTTGTTAGTAGCTAAACAAAGGAAACAAGTACTTCCTTTTATATTACACCACAGATCATGTGATAAATAAACACAAATAGCATGCAAACCATTTAAAAACACACACATAAGCAGTATGCCATAAAAAGTATTGCCAGGTGGTTTTCCATCCAAATGCTAACCAAGCTTGTCTCTGTTTAGCTACCAAATTGAGAAAGGTCAGGCTCAGTCAGTGTAATATGATCATTCATGCTTTCTATTCTTTATACACATTACATATGATCATTCAGACCAGTATCTAAACATGTGGAGTAACCATTTCTTTTTATATGATACCAGAACTCATGCAATAAATAAACACCATGCCGATGGAAACCCATATTGATGGGTTGCCAACTGGCTTACTGACAGAACCCACTCTGTAGAAGTAGCCAACTCCATACCCAGCTCCAGACAAGTGGCAAGTGTAGTACCTCAGGGTTCAGTCCTGAGACTGCTCTTGTTTGGCATCTACTTCTCTGAAGTACAGGCCAACACTAAGAGACTCTGGCTAACAAAGTTCGCAGATGACTGCAAACTGGGAAACATTATTGAATCCCCAAATGATGTGGATATTCTACAGAAGGGCCTTACAGAAACAGAAGCTTGGTGCCAGAGCCATGGGCTCAAGCTCAATGCCAAGAAATGTATAGTTATCTCCTTTGGGGAAAAAACATGTACCCGTGAATTACCACATAGGTGGCAGTACACTAAACACCAAAAGTGTGATAAGAGACTTAGGGACACAGGTGGACAGTTGTCTCACCTTCGATAACCACATCACCACAACAGTCAGGAAATCCTTCTATGTGGCACACCTCATCACTAAGGGCTTTTCATCCAGAAAAAAGGAGGTCATTGTCCCACTGTACTCATCCCTCATTAGACCCATTATAGAATGTAACGCCCCATTTGGTATATACCTCTCAAGACACCTGCAACAACTGGAAAGGCCACAGAAATACCTCACTAAAAGAATCACAGGCCTAAAGCTGATGCCCTATGCTGACCATCTAAAAAAACTCCACCTATACTCTGTCACATATTGTCTACTCAGAGGCGATCTCTGCTTAACATACAAGGCCATGTCAAATCCAGAGCTGTTGGACATGCTATACTTAAAGAAATCCCAATCCCTCAGAGATACATGCTCCAGGGATCTAAACCTTGTCATCACAATGAAAAAAACATGCTGGAGGGATAGGTTCCTGACCCAGAGACTCCCCAGACTCTGGAATAGACTGCCCATACATGTCAAACAGAGCGCCTCTTTGGCCCTCTTCAGAAGGAACCTTGATGATTGGATGGGAGATAGGAAATTCACCCCGGGGAATCATGTCAGTCACCCTGCTAGACAGGGGTCCAGGGAAGTAAATACTGTGGGAAGTAATAGCCAGGGAATTGTTAAGGATAGGCTTGTATAGGCCTAGTATGAACCAGAAACTTGCAAATAATTAAAAAAAAAATACCTAAGCAGGATATCATAAAAAGAAGTATTACCAGGCAGCTTCCCATCTAAATGCTAACCAAGCCCAGCTCTGCTGAGCTTCCACGAACAGGCTAATTCAGGTTAATTAAGGATAATAAGACCATACACTTTTTGTCTCTTTATATAAATTATAGATGTTCCTTGAGACCAGGTGGATAAAGTGCACAGGTGTTAAGTATCCAAAACCTTTCTTTAGAATACAAAAATTGTCTTTTCAGTATTCCTACCTGCACCATCATCTTTTATTTGATCTGTTCCTATGAATACAACCTTAGCTGTAGAGTGAACCTTCTTATGCTTATAGAGTGCATTCCTGTCCCCGGAACAATCAATGTCACTTAAATGGGTGCTCACATATTCTTTAAACATTATTTTGGTTTGTCCACATAAAAAGCACCAGATGTACATTGTATAAGATAAACAATAGATTTACTTTCACATGTTATATGTTGTCTGATATCAAATGTCTTTTTCGAATTATGTGTAGCATGTAATATGTACGTTTCTATTTTCCATATAAAAAGCCATGTAAAGTACAACAAAGGCTTTAATCTAGCAGCACTTAAACAGATCACAGTCAATGGCAGTGACTGGAACAGTGGTGCATATATAGCTTGCATATTTATTGTGATTTATACCCTTAAGGCTGAAAAACTACATTTCTTTGGTATTAGGCTAAATTGTCTCTCTCATTCTTTCTCTCTCACTTGCTCTCCCTCTCTCTCTTACTCTCTCTCTCTCTATGTATGTATGTATATATGTGTGTGTTTATATATATATATATATATATATATATATATATATATATAGAGAGAGAGAGAGACATCCAGCCACCAGTCCAGTTAAATGCCACAGTTCATACCCAATTTATTCTAATAGTCTCAATTTAAGTCAAGGTAAGGTTTTGTACCTCTACCAATTCCTTTAGATTGACTCTGTGCATCTTGCTCCATTGCACTAACCATTTCCTCCTCTAAACTGCTGTTATCAGCATTATCATTCATCTGTTCTGCCATCATTCCTTAGTCGATACTTTCTCAATTCATTTCTTACAAATTCAGCATGAGTTGCCTAGTGTAACCTACAAAAAATTACTTTGTAACTGTGATATATGAAGATATAATATGTTATATGTGATATAAGAGTCCAAGAGAGACAACCAACTTCATGAAGCACTTTGAGGCTTCTATGTGTAACCACCTGCTTGATGTATTAACATGTAATATGGTTACACTGGCACACTAGGTAAATGTTTTAATGCAGGTGGTGAACCACAGTAAATGAATCCCCACCTTACTTAGTTTTTTTTTTCCAGACTTAGGAGTAATTTTTTTTTATCCTTTTTCAAAAATAATGATTTTATCATGGGTGTTTTCTAACCCTGTAAGCTTAATCAAATAGGTCTTCAAAGATATAATTGAGATTGACTATCATGTGGAGGAACATTATGAACATATAAAGCTACATGTGACCTCATTGGGACAGCATGAAGAAGGTGTTGCAAAACAAGAATCAGCAGTGTCTTAGCTGACATAATAAAAGCAAGCATCTGTCACTAGCATCACAGACTAGGAGAATCAAAACCGAAGGAAACATCTATTGATTATGGGGATCCTTGAATTAGTTTAAGAGGCAGATGCTCCTGCTTTCTTGGATCAACACTTTTATCAGTTTACAGGCAGGGCTGCTGGCTGCAACATGGAATATGCACACAGGGTAACTCCATGAATCCCTTTGAAATGGAGGCAGGTGAGATATGTAATATGTGGACTGCTCAAGTCTTAGGATATAATTAACTTTAGTAGAAGCTTGTACTAAAGGTGGATAAACAATGCTTGGGAAACATGTTCATATTGAGCAGCATTATTCCAATCTGTTTTTAAATAAGAGGATAAATATGGTTCAAACTGAAAGGGAGCTCAGGAAAAAAGGCTTTCAAACATAGTTAAGATTTTCATTAGTTCTTGGTGGTATCTAAAAGAGAGGATGCTGTCTATACTTGCCAAGTACAGAAACTTTACATTTTGTTTTCCTGGGAGAGGATTTTTTTTTTTTTTTTTAGGGTTGAGCATGAGTTGTGATTTATAAAACCATGTTTCAGTTGCTGCTAAAGCTTCATGAGTAATTTTTTGGAAGTGTGCACATTGTCAGATGTACAAATGAGTATGGAGTCATCTGCATACTGTACTAGGGAGGTCTGTTGTGTAGATGTGTGGAGGTTGCTGGTGAGAATGTTAAAGAGACTGGGAGGAAAGGAGAGAGGGTGGAGTGCCATTTGACTAATTAATACATATTGGACAGGTAGCTTTTGAACCATAGAAAGGTGCACTGAGAGAAACTTAATACGAACATTTGAAGTAGAAGTTTGCTTTGACAAACTGTGTTGAAAGCTTTAGACAAATCTATAAATAAGGAGAAGACTAGTTTATTGTTGTCCCTAGTTTTATTGATGGTAACTATATAGGTTAGAAGTACAGTGTTAGTACTATGGGAAGGACAGAAGCCATGTTGTGTGGGGGATAGATTGTAGTTCTTCCTGCAGGAGATAATTTAGCAATTGTTTTTGAATACATTTTTCAAGTATTTTGGAGAGGGGGAATAAGGCTGCTATAGGTTTAAAGTTAGTATTGTCTGTTGAATTTCCTCCTTTGTGCAAAGGGATAATGTGTGGCTTTTTCCAAAGAAAGGGAACATGGGATTCCTGGATTGACCTGTTTATAATGATTGACAGATTGAGACAGGGTAGGCAATGCTATCAGCTGCTATTTTAAGGTACTCACTTGGAAGGTTATCAGCTGAAGTAGAGTATGTTTTGAGTTTGTTTAAGAGAAGTTTTATATAGGATGTGGGCACAGATTTGAAGGTGAAAGTGGATGTGATGATACGTGACTGCTGGGCAGGGTTAGGATTAGATGATGTTGGGGAAACCTTGGTTAGAGATGCTATGTTATCTTTCAAGTAAGAGTTTAATTGTATTGCAGTTTCTTGTGCTGAATTATTGGAGAGGGTTTAGGCTTGAATTTATGGCTGGGATGCAAGATTTCCTTCATAGCTGTCCAGAACTTTTTCGGGTTGTGTTTACTATTATTCTGAAAGTTATTATAGTATAGTTTTTGTTTTCACTAATTTGCTTTCAGTACAATTGTGAAGCATTCTGATGTTTTCAAGATATTGTGGTGTTTTATATTTTTTGCCATTCTTTTTCCATGCTTTTTCTCTATCATGCATTAGCATTCTACTCTCTTTGGATATCTAAATTGTTTGGTTTGTTTTTAGTCTCTTCCTTCTATGAGGTGCAAGGCTGTTAGGATATTCAGGATAGTTGTATTCAATTAATTTACAGCATCATCTAAGGGGAGAATTTTTAGGATGTTCCAGTTAGTGGATGATAGGTTAGTAATGAACATTTCTGGCATGAACTTAGAAAGTTTTCATGTTGTTTTATAAACATGCTATTTAAGTGGATGTGTGAGATGTCTGGTTATGTAGATTGGGATATGATCACCGAGACAGTCAGACATTGAAATTGAGATGGTGTATTTGCTAGAATCTGATACTAGGATCCAGTCTAATAGGAATTTTGATGTCTTGCTATAATGTGTGGGGTTATTAATTAGTTGTGTGAAACCAAATGAGCTCACATTAGATGTAGCGGAATTAGAGTTTATTAATAAACTCTCAGTTAGCTTTTATCTGGCTTTTTATTTTATTTCTATAGTTAGTTTGGTTTATACTGATTTTTGTTGAATAAGAGTTTATGTCCAACCAACTGACATTCACATCACATAGTAGTATTATTTATTTTGGAATTGTTATGGATATCTGATGTAGGATATCTTCCAGTACAACTGTATTGTCGCCAAGAGGGATATATAGAACTGTAATAATATAATATAACATGCATATATATATATATATATATATATATATATATATATATGTTTATAAGTGTTTAATTTCAGGAAAGTTATAAAGAAGCACTGCTGAACTGAATTTTGGTATTGGTTTGTTATAAGGAGAAATGTTGTGGTCGGAAAATTTTAAAGTAATACCATCACTTTCCTCTTTATTTGGTCATTATGTATGATATTATAGCCAGGAGGTATAATTTTGGAGTTGTTTATGCTGGGTTTAAGCCAAGTTTCAGTTACAGAGAGAATGCCAAGCTTATGTTGGGTAAACCAAGCATGTAGTTCAGAAATTTTATTTCTTATGCTTCTAACATTTATGGCAGCAAAAGTTTGATTACCGGAGTTGGAGGTTGACTGTTGTAGGGTTAGAGTAGTATGTGGAAGAGAATTGTCTTAATGTTCATTGTGATAGGTGGGGCCAAGATTAGGGTGAATGTCTCCTCCTAGAAAGATTGTAGTATATTGGGGAATTAATGATATTTGTTGTTTGAGAGTATTTTCCGACTAATTTTGTTTTGGATTGAGTTGAAATTAAATTACTCAGTATATTTTGAGTAAAGGTTTGGTGTGATTTGTGGAGAATGTAGAGAAAAAATATGAATAGGTGGTTGGGACAGAGTTGGAGATATTTTGAGACCTATCATAGGGTCATGGTAGAATGAAAGAGGAAAAAAATGAATCCATAAACATTTCCATTTGTACTTTTTCTTGATTTCCACATTTCTCTGCTTTATACAGATTTTCATAAAATTTCCAAAATATTTCTAATACCTGTATAGGATCTGTGGTTATTTTACTTGTTATAGGCTCCCTAAGCTTGTCAACAACCCTTTCTGCTTTCTGTTGCATGAGCATTGTACTGAAAGCTTTTCTGGTCTGGAGTTATTATCAAGAAACAGTTGCTTAACAGCAATCTTTCTAAACTCATACATATAATCCAGGTAGTCTCTTATTTTCTCTTTAGCACTCTGCAATTGCACCTCTTCCTGCCCTGTAAGTTTCCCCCCTATTCTGCAATACTTTAACCTTTGTCAGTTCCTCTGTATAATTCTTGTTACTTCTTAATCATATCTATTTTTCATTTATTTCTACCCTATTTTTATACTCCACTTTCATTTTATCCCACTCCCTAGCTATATTTTCTGAAGAAATTGCTATCTTCCCTAATAACTCCAGAATAATTTCCACTACCCAGTCTTTAAATTCCTCTCTGTTTAACACATAGGTGGGGAAGCACTAGTGTCTCATTTTTATTTTATTACCCTGCTTTTTTATTTTAGTTATTATTGGCATGTGATCTGAAATAGTTATTGGATACATATTAAAACTTTTAAATAAATGCACATGTTCCTGTGAAATATAATTTCTGTCTATCCTAGCAGAGTTTTTATACCTTGGGGGATAATATATAAATTCTGAGCTCCTACTACTGAATTCACATCTTCAGTACCAAACATTTTCATACATTTCTTCAAAATGTACCCTCTTTTGTTGTACTTTCTCTTCTAGCCCACCCAGATACTTCCTCACTGCTGAAAATTAAATTCCAGTCTCCGCCTATAAGTAATATTCTCCATTGAAAGCTGGCTATTTCTCCAAGCATTTTCTTAAGCTCCACTGTAGCAGTTTTAGGTAGACTATAAATACATGCCAGTGTAATCCTCGTCTCTTGCCAGTAGCCTCTTACGACTGCAAATCTACCATTATTAGATTTTGTCCCTCTTCTATCACTACTGGAGATCCTCTAGTAATTAATATAAGTACTCCAGTTTTCCTTTGTCCCGGATATTCTGCTATATAACCATTCTGAATTTTTTTCTTTATCAAATTCACATGTTCATTTCTGTCCAAATGTCTCTCCTGTAGCATAGCTATTTGCACTTTGCATGTCTTAATATAGTTCACTACTCTTTTCTTTTTATATCTACCTGAGAAACCATTCATGTTCAAAGATAATATGGAAAGTGTTGCCATTAAGATAAGACATTATTGTTCCTATCTGTTATGTATAACAGCTTTTTTAAAATGTTTAGTTTCAGCTTTTGTGTTACATGCATACACGTTTGCCAGATTGATCTTTTATACAGTTGTTTCCTGTCATATCCATATGACCCTAACAGGTAACAAGACTTTTTGTTTTAATGAAAACCCTCAAAACACACATACACATCCATAATCTATTAACATAATATAAGCACACAAAACTATTTACATCTTCAAATAAAGTCTAAACCTCCTAAAAGGAACATTTGTCCCAGATTGACAGCTACATTCACAGGCTTTAATTGACCTATAATGAAGGTTATACATGCTAAGATGCATGATACAGCCTGTGCTTCTACTTACACTAAGTGCCATCTGTTTTTTTGTCTTATCTTTATTACTCTCCCAGATGAAGAAAACAGTTTGAATTCTTTCAAAAACCATTTTCTTTTAGCCAGTGAAAGAAAAATGTATTATGTTTTGATTGCTGTCTTGTCAGATTGTCTCCATAGAAACACAAGAACCATATACATAGTTGCCTTCAGCTACAAGCCTCTCATGTTGCACTGTGAACATTTATTTGCTAAAGGAAAACTTTTCATTGCATTCAATGTTCTTTTATTCCTTCTACTTAAAAGTTGTTGTTATATCAGGCCAAGGGCATTAATCCAGTCATTCTCCAATGTTAAAGTAAAAAAAAATCACACCAATTTTACTTGTATCATGCTGTGTATACTTTTACAACCCATCTCTTACCTCAACTACCTAAGATTACAGCCTATTATTGTAAACATGCTGTGCCCAGGCTTTCTTCTCTTTTTATATTGCAGTACATGCATTTCTTAAAACTAAACAAGAAGAAATAAAGAAGAATGAAAAAGGGCACATGTTTACTTTAGTATCCCTATGACACACAAATATAATTGAAAATGCCTTACTGTGTAACATGTAGTATATTTCATGTTTTATAAAAATACTGTTAAGAACAAAAATTGTTTTACTTAGTTACCTATTTCCTCCCTCTTCAACTCTTCTTAATGATTTGGAGTGTACTACAAGTTTAACTCGTCCAACAAGTTTTCTTTTTCTGTCATATTTCACAAATGTGATTAATGCATTATAATACCACATTTAGTCATTCATTTCCAAATTGTTGGTTTTCTTCATGTTGATCTCCATCTCCTAAGTTCATTCTATGGTTCATTTCTATCATACTCCTGGTTCTTCTAGTCAATTGCTGTGTTTTTCTCTCCCTCTCAAGCATTTCCTCTAGAACTTTGGAAATTGTTTCACTGGCCTAGTTTCTCTCTGAGCTTTATTATCAGATGAATAAGAAGCAGAATTCCCTTCTGTTTAATAGCTCACATTTTGTTAGATAAAATTGTGTATTTCCTGCTTAACATGTTCTGCATCAAGAAATGACTTTGATCGTCCAGGATAAAATATTCTGAAGATAGCGGAATACATTTACTCCTCTTCTACCTGGTGCATACTTAGTAATCATTTTCCACAAACACTTTATTGTCACCAAATTTTAGCATTTTCTCCTTCTTCCACATTTTTTTAAACAAGAAACGTTTTTATTAAATTATCACTTATGACATAGGCAATCATCCATTTATATAAATGAAAACAAACCACATTACATTATTTTAGTTGCAAACATTATACATCACGTACAATCTATACAGTCACTGTCAGTCAAACATTACATAGCTCATTCAGATCCTACCTTCTTTTAAACCTCATTCCTCCTCTACATGTATTGTTCCCACAATTCCCATTTTTTCTATATAATTTGCTGTTACCCTTTTCTAAAGATCCTATTTTCAGTTGTTTTATCTCTGTTACTGTATTCACTATTTCTAGTACAGTTTGTTTAGTCTCTGATTTCCATTTTCAAGTAACTTTTTTTGACATCCACCATAATTAGACACAAGGCCTTACTATGTGTAGACAATTCCTATTCTGTATCATAGCTCAAAAAATATTTCCTTAGTTATACCAATTTGCTCACCTAGTATTTCTGATAGAGTAGTCTACAGGGCATTTTTAAAGTGTGCCAACTCATTGCACTCCCAGAAAATATGTTCCCAATTACCTCTTTCTTCCCCATCACACCTCCAGCATTTGCTATCTACCTGTGGAAATAAATCTTTGGAATCTACTTGGGGTATAAAAATAAATCTTCTAGACTTTGTTGCATATTTGAGAGACATATATATAGCCCCCATCGTGTGTCAGTTTCTTATCCAATCTCTCTTCCCAATCGTTTCTATCCTCCGATTGATTCTTATAGTTATTATGCAATATTTTATGTGCTCTAATAATTATTCCTTTTTTAACAGCAGCTTCTGCTCTATATTGTACTAAAAACTCTACCAGTGCTGGTCTTTTGCTCAGGATCCCCCTATTTCTTGTTATTTGCCTATACTCTGATATCAGTCCTTGCTAGGGAAGGTAATCTCTATCCTGCAGTCCAAATAGATTTTTGGCCTCTTCCCATTCTATTACCTTTCCCCTCTTTATTTATTTGCAACAATACCATCCTCCTCTTGCCTATTTTCTGTATCCCTAATTGCAGTCATCCGTATTGTCAGAATCTCCTTTCTCCATTCCCATGCTGGCTTAGTTCTTAGAATACTTTCTGCTACTTTATGAATATAATATTATTTATGGTTATTGTCATTCTCCAATAAATTCCAGTCCCTTCTTGCCTATTGTCTGTACCCCTAATTGCAGTCATCCCTATCATCAGAATTTCCATTCTCCATTCCCGTGTTGGCTTAGTTCTTAGAATACTTTGTTACTTTATGAATATAGTATTATGTATGGTTATTGTCATTCTCTTTAACGATTTGTATCCAAACTTCTAGTCTCTCCTTATTTCTTGAGCCCTCACCCCCGTTTTGTCATCATCCCTTTCCACTTTGAATTATAGGCTTCTGCTTGTGCTATGTATAGAAGCCTTAACTGTGTAGCTCTGAAATACCCCTTCAAATCAAGTAATCCCAAACTACCTTGTTCTATTGGAAGAATCAGCTTATCCCACTTGACTCTTGCCATCTTCCCCTCCCAGATAAAATCCTTCAGCTCTTTATTAATTGCAATCCACAACTTCTCCTCTGGTTGATAAAAAATATACCTAACCTGTGTATAAAACTAAAGGGCTAAAAACATTTTAACTGCTTGTATCTTGCTATCCACATCCATAATAGAACTTCCAATTTCTCAGTTTTTTATTATCTTTTGTTTAGTCTCTTCACATATATCCTTAGCTGCCACACCAGAACCCTTTTTAATCCGTACTCTTAAGTAATTCATTTTATCATGTCCCCATAAATATTGATATTGCTGAACCAATTCACATGTGGGTACATAATTTACAGCCTTTGTTTTTGCTTTATTAATTTTGTATCCCAAAAATATATGAAACTGTCACAAAATGTTCCACAACACTGAAATGTCAATGTATGGCTTTATCAGGTATAAAATAATATCATCTGCAAATAGAGCCAGCTATTCCTGACTACCATACCTATTATATCTATATTATATTGATTTTTGAATCTCTCTTCTGTACAAGTGAAGACCTGTGGCATCCCCTGGTAGTGCACATGCTGTCCCATATTAACCTACTCACTATTCACCTCAGGCAGACTGATCCACATAAGCAATTCATTCTCCTGCTTGAAAAACTGCATCTCCCAGCTACAACACTCCTAGGACCCCCTACACAGAACAGAGCTAAATCCACTATTCACCTCAGGCAGACCAAGGTGCATATGCAATTCCCTCTCCTGCTCAAAAGACTGTATCTCCCAGTTACAACACTCCCAGGACCCCTAAATGGAACAGAGCTAAACCCTCTATTCACTTCAGGCAGACCAAACTGTATAAGCAGTTCCCTCTCCTACTTGAAAGACTGCATCTCCCAGCTACAACACTTCTAGGACCCCCTATGTGTATCAGAGCTAAAGTATGCTTTTCTAAACTTCACACCATACTTGATATATTGTGTTTGAAATGATATCTCAACTGCTCCTCACTCACTAATTAACAAACCTACTTCCTGCCCAGCCATCTCAACCCTCATCACTTACTGTAATCCCAGTTGCTCTCTCCAGAGCTCTGACCAACTTCCTTTAGAAATCTATAAGCCTGAAAGATCCATAGGCCATAGCAGTTATATAGTAGCCCTGGCCTGGAACAAAATTCCTGTAACCATCCGAGTGGTGCCTAATTGTCTGTCTCAAATTTAAAAAAGCAGTAAGAGAAAGAATCCTTAACTCTTGGCTCTGCTCCTGTCTTAATCCTTCCTAACCTTCCACTAATCTTTTCCCATCTCTTCTAAGCCTGCCTAACCAACCACTAAACTTTTCTTCTCTTCCCTCTCCACAACACTGTTCTGACCTCTTTCACTTTCATCCCTCAGCTATATATTCACCCATTACTTTTTCTACACCTTCTATTCTGCCATCCTTCACTAATCTTATACCACATATGTGTCTTATACTACCATCCTTTTTCTTTCCTGAACAGCTTTATCTGTTCTAAATCTGCCTTATTCTTTCACCTAATTATCTATAAATAGGCAATAGCAAGTTCAACTGCAACAGTAATTTTGCTTTTAAGTTCTATGTCCTCAGTGTGTATTGCTTTTGTTTTACAGTTATTTTTTGTATTTTACCCAGCTAACGTATGTTTAAAATGTACTTTGTGCGTTAACTTTATATTCTTGTTAAACTTCTGATTTACATTTTTCTTTCTGTATGGAACTTTTCTCCCTGGACCTCTACTGGAAAAGGGTCCATAACCAATCTAACTTATCCTGGTTAACAAATGTCAAAATAAAACAAAAGAAAAAAAAAATCCTTGAGTTTCTAAGTCCCTTATTTTATTTGCCAGTGGTTCTAAATATAATGCAATTAACCAAGTTGAAAGAGAACACTCCTGCCTGTTTCCCCTGCTCAAACAGAAATTATCAGAGAGGAACCCACCGAATTTAATTTTAGTCTTTGATCCCTCATATAGCCTCCTAATTAATCTTTATAGTTTTATTAGTGAACTCAAATGCTTCCATTGCCCTGCTCATAAACTCCCAGCTTATTCTGTCAAATGCTTTCTCTGCATCAAGACCCACCAACAACTGTGGCATTTTTTTATATTCTGCTTCACTCTGGGTCATCAGTGTTCTGTTAATGTCAAATGTTTGCCTGCCCTCCACAAAATCATATTGATCCATATCTATTAATTTTGGCATCACCTTTGCCAGTCTTTTAGTCATTATAGACATAAACACTTTATAATCATGGTTTAGGATTGCAATGGGCCTGTATGAAGCCGGATCTGATGGGTCATTACCCTCTTTATGTATTTCAGCCACCACTGCTTTCTTCCAGGATGTTGGTGCTTCTCCTCCTCTTAAAATACTATTTAACATAATCTTTCAAATCTTTATTCGTTTTACCCTCCTAGCTTCCAAACTACCACAGGAATGCCATCTATTCCTGGGCACTTTCCTGTGGATTGGTTATTACACCACCATTTCTATTTCATATCCTCTTATCCTAACTGTTAGGAATTAAGCCTCATCTACCTCTACCCTTGGCAGATTTAATTCTTACATAAACATTTTCCATGTGCACCTTTTCCTGATTTCCATATTTCTCTGGTTTAAACAGACCTTCACAAAATTTTCAAAGTATTTCTAGTACCTCTACAGGATCTCTTACTATCTTCCTTGTTATAGGCTTCCTAAGCTTGGTGACAGCCCTTTCTTCTTTCTGTTGCCTGATTCCTTGTGCTAAACATTTTTGTGCTCTGGCGTTATCTTCAAAAACAGCTTCTTAATAGCAATCTTTCTAAACGTATGCATATTATCAAGGTAATCCCTTATTTTCTGCTTAGCATTCTGCAGTTGCACCTCTTCTTGTTCAGTGAGAGTCCCCCTAATCTGCAATACTTTAACCTTTGTAAGCTCCTCTAAATAATTGTTGATACTTCTTAACCATATCTCTTTCTTTTATTTCTATCTTATTTTTAAACTCCATTTTAATTTGATCCCATTCTCTAGCTATATTTTCAGAAGAAATTTCTATCTTCTCTAATAACTCCCGAATAAATTCCAGTATCCATTTCTTAAATTCCTCTCTTTTCAAGGGATAGGTGAGAAAGCGCTGGTGTCTCACATTTATTTCATTACCATGCATTTTTATTTTAGTTATTATTGGTGCATGATCTGAAATACTTATTGGATGCATATCAAAACTTTCAATTAAATGCACAGGTTCCTGTAAAATATAAATTCTGTCTAGCCTAGCCCAGTTTTTGTATCTTGTGGAATAAGTTGTAAATTCACTCCAAACTCCTACTACTGAATTCACATCTTCCATGCCAAATATTTTCATAAATGTCTTCAAAATCTACTCTCCTTTGTTATATATTCCCTTCTGGGCCCCCATATACATCTTCACTGCTGCAAATCAAACTCTAGTTCCCACCCATAAGTAACATTCCCTGCTGAAAGCTAATTAGTTCTCCCAGAATTTTCTTAAGCTCCATTATAGTAGTTTTAGGTAGAATAGAAATGCATGCCAGTGTAATCCTCCTCCCTTGCCAGTAGCCCCTTAGTACTACAAATCTACCATTATTATCTTTTATATCCTCTTCTATCACCATTGGAACTCCTCTTACAATAAACATAAGTACTTCTCTTTTCCTTTGTCCCAGGTATTTTGCATGAATAACTGTCCTGAAAATCTTTCTTTAGCTTTCCTTAATGTGTCTCCTGTAGCATAGCTATTTCTACTCTACATTTTTAATGTAGTTCATTACTCCTTTTTGTATACATATGTGAGACCATTTACATTTAAAGATAATATAGAAAGCATCATTATGTTAAAAAGTTATTATTCCCACCTTTATGTGTAACAACATTTTTGTTATGTGTCAAGTTCCAACTTTAGTGTTACATGCAAACACTGTTCAGCTGGTTAATTTTTATATAGTTGTTTCATGTCATGCCCATATGAGGCTATGTCACATCTTACAAAACTCTTTGTTTTATTGAAAGCACTAAAAAACACACCCAATATACCCCTAAAACCTATTAACTTAATACTAATGTATACAACTATGTACATCTTCAATTATTGAAGTTTTACTCTCCTAACAGGAACAATTGTCCCAGACTGACAGCCACATTCACATATGTGAATTAACCTATATGGAAGGTTATCCATGCTAAGATGCATGGTACAGCCTGTGCTTCTACTAAGTGCTGTCTGGTTTTGTCTTATCTTTATTACCCTCTCAGACTGGGAAAACACTTGAATGCTTTCAGAAAACATTATCTCCTAGCCATTAAATGAAAGAAGTATCCTGTTTTTATTGCCCTTTATCAGTTTGTCCCCATGGAGACATAGAAATCAGGTACAGAATTATCTCTACAAGCACTCATTTATTTGCTTGAGGAAAACATTTCAATCTGATGTTGTCAGTCTTCACCCAATCTTTGACAGTGGGTTTGGTTCCAAACCTTGGAACCAACTCGGCCATATCTTCCAGCTCGCGCTCTCCAAACTGTCGAGCTGGGCACCACACATAATGCTCCCTTGTAAAGTTACCTCAGATCTCATCTGCCACTTTGCAAACCAGATGTGTTAGTTTCTTTCTCTCGAGCATTGGCTATAACAGTGAGTTATTTTTTCAAATTTTTCCAATTTTCTAATTCTTTTGAAATAGTTCTTTATCCCTTTTAAGAAATTCTTGTCAGGTTCCTCTTTCACTATCTGCCCAATCCTCTTTTCTTTAACATAGCTGTTTATTCTGCCTCTTTCCCCCTTCTACCATTGGTAGAACTTAAGTACCATTGCTGGTACTTTCTTTCTATTTATTCGTTACTTATTACCTGTTTAGGTATTTTACCTTTAGTCTTTAATAAAAAAAATCTTTTGCTTCCTTCTCCCTTTCTCTCTTTTTGTGTGACTATTTGACAGTTGCTTACATTATAATGGCTGACCAAGAAAATCAACAACCTTCCCCTGCTAAATCTGTTAAAGGCATCTCAGGCTTTAAAAGGTGCCAGAAATGTGATGGCAAGATACCTCATTCCTTCGTTCACACCTTATGCGTTTATTGCCTGGGAAAGATTAACTTGCAGGAGGACTGTTCAATTTGTCACAGGTTCTCTACGTGAACCCTGACTGAAAGGAAAACCAAATTAATATTGAAGTGACTCCTTAAAACAGGATTTAAAGAGGCCTTATCTGAGTCTAGAGTTGAAGCTAGCACTTATCTTCTTCTTCTGTTTTGAAGAAAAGGCCTTCTTCAGTTCCAAGGTCCTCGGAACCATCTAAGAAAATGCCTAAGTCATCCTCGGTACCAAAGAGTTCCTCGGCACCAGAGGATTTATCTGGTTCCAGACCCAAGCTCCTTTCGGAACCGAAAACATCTTCTTCTGCACCGACAGATTCCTTGGTGCTATAGCTATTACAACTGCCAAGGACTAAATACTCTCCTTCAATTGACTCCTTTAAAGATATGTCACCCAGCCCCTTTGCAGAAGTGAGACTCCCAAAATCTCCCTCCTCATCTTCTATTCATTCTACTAAAAGTCTTTCTGAGGCTGATATATTGAGACTGGTGGATCAGCTTCTGATGGCCAGGGGGTTATCCTCAGTTCCTAGCCATGCTGGCCTTGGAACTAGCTTAGCTATAACTCCTCCATACCCTCTTCCAACTCCTGTTGAGACCTTGGAGCCCTTGGTTCCAACTCCTCCGGGATCAGCTGTCTCAGTTCTGGTAGCATCCTCTTCTCCAGTTCTGAGAGTTGTCTTGAGTTCCTGCAAACCTTCGGCACCAGAGGTCTCCCTGGGTCATGATTCTCTGGTCGGGTCTGAGGGGCTTGGATTGATTTTGCTTCCTTCAGAACCATGCATGTCCCTTGGTACCTCAGCCTTTGTAGTATTGACCCAGGCTTCTGTTGCAGAGGCTGCCTCCTCAGTGTGGGGTGTGACCCCAGTTCCAAAGGAGTCTATTTCGGTTCTGGGCTCCCATCCCTCAACGGGGGGCAGCCTTTAGGATAATGGAGAAGGCATTGTCCATTGGGGACTCTCAGTCTTTGCCATCCCTGTCGAGACAGATTTCTACTTCCTCTTGGCCTGAGTTACCATCAGTTTCATCCCCGAGACAGAGAGCACAAAAATCCCAGGTGACTCCCACTTTCATAGTCTCCTCTTCGGACACTTCCCCAGATCATCCCCCTGAAGAATTCCCTGCAAAGAAGAAGTGCAAAAGGAAGCACCTGGACTCCTCAGAAGAGTCCTTCACTGAAGATACTGATTTTGATTATAGGGAAGGTTCCACCAGATCACCCCCAGATGATGTTTCCTTTGGGGACATCTTAAAAATTCTGAAACAGCGGGGATGGCTAGTCCTTTATTCAACCTTCCTCGGAGGAATCAGTATACCTGAAGGCTTTTCATGCCCAGCCCTCTACTTCTTGGATCTCTCCTCCCACTGACAATCTTATTAAATTGATCACTCAGCAGGCGTAGAAGATACCCGACATTATAGAGCCAATCCCCAAGAGACCTGGCCATATATTACCGGCCCCTAAGGATGAGCCACATTGGTTTAAAGGGATTCCTGTTGATGGCATGGTGATAGCGGCTGCCACCAAAAAGGAACTCGCTGAAGAGAGTCCGACTATCAGTCTTCCTGACAAGGAGTCCTGGATGTTGGTTAGATTTGGGAACCATGTTTATGCTTCAAAGACCTTCACTCTAAGGTTCTTGAATTATATGGCACACTTTACCAAATTACAGAGAGATTTGATTAAAGAGCTTTCAAATACGCTCTCAGGAGTAGTGGCTGAAGGGGGTTCTGACAAAGTTTCCTCTCAGCTTGCATCCCTTGATGCTATCTCTAATTCATTCATGAGGCTCACTGCCCACACAGCTGAAGGGATGACTAGAGCAGTGGGTTCAGGTATAGCCATTAGAAGGCATTCCTGGATGTGCTTGTGTGACTTTGCAGAACCATTTACAGTGTCATTTGTCAATGCTCCTTTTGACGGATCTTCCCTTTTTTGGCCCCAAGGTAAAAGACACCCTAGCCAGATATGAGAAAGATGGCAAGACCCTATCTGCCATAGGCATACATTTCTCCACTCCTCAGAGACCTTATTCTACGATTCAAAGACATGGGAAACTATTGTTTAAAAAATCCAAAGGGCCTTTCCAAGACTCACTGGGTAAAGATTTCCCCCAAGCAGAGGGGGAAACAAAGGAAGATGCCACCCCTTGCAGGTGTAAATATGTGTTGCTGTTCTTTTTTCTCCTTCTTTCTCCCCTCTCTCTTTCTTTTTGTTCAGTTTTAAGAAATGTGGGCACTGCAATGTAAAAAAAAAAAAAACAGAGCTTGACAAAAGAAAAATTAATGTGCATTTTCTCATTCTTGCATGGGGGAATGACTGGATTAAGGACCTTAACTTGATTTAGTAACAAGTTTTAAGAGAAAGCAAGTAAGTGAAAAAAGAATATTGAATATTATGAGCCTTCTTTCTAGCAAATGAATGCATGCTTAGTAGCAATTCTGTATCTGTCCCTCATGTCTCCATGGCAACAATCTGGTAAAGAGAAAATGACTGTCTGGTTCTCATGTCTCCATGGAGACAATCTGATAAAGAGAAACTGGTTACAGTCTGGTGGAGAGTCATTGGCTGGGGGGAAAGAAACTGGCTAGGAGATAATGTTTTCTGAAAGCATTCAGGGAGTTTCCCAGCTGGGAGAGCTATAAAGATAAGACAAACCCAGTTAGCACTTAGTAGAATCACAGGTTGTACCATTCATCTTCACTTGAATAACCTTTCTTTTAGGTTAACTCAAATCTATGAGTGTGGCTGTCAGTTTTGGACATTTGTTCCTATTAGGGGTGGGGGTACAACTTCAGTATTTGAAAATGTACATAATTTTGTGTGCTACTATTAAATTAATATGTTTTGGGGTCTATATTTTTTGAGGGATTTCAATAAAACAAAATGATGTGACATAGGCTCAAATGGATATTATAAGAAACAACTATATAAAAGTTCAACCTGCCAAACAGTGTATGCATGTAACAGAAAAGCTGGAACTAGACATTTAACAAAAAGGTGTTGTATATAAAAGGTGGGAATAATAACTTTTTAATACTATGATGTTTTCTGTAATGTCTTTAAATGTCAGTGGTCTCACAGTTAAATATAAAAAAGAAAGAATAGTGAGCTATATTAAAAAAAGTAGAGTGCAACTAGCTATGTTATAGGAGACACACTTTGAAAGAACTGAACATGTGAATTTGATAAAGAAAGGTTTTCAGGATGGTTATTCAGTGGAATACCTGGACAAAGGAAAACAGAAGTACTTATATTAATTGCAAGAGGAGTTCCAATAATGATAGAAGAGGATAAAAAAGATAATAATGGCAGATTTTTAGTGCTAAGGGGCTACTGGAAAGGTAGGAGGATTACACTGGCATGTGTTTATATTCCACCTAAAACTGCTATAATGGAGTTTAAGAAGTCTGGGAGAAATAATCAGTTTTCAGCAAAGAATACTACTTATAGGTAGGGAGTGGAATTTGATTTGCAATAGTGAAACTGTGTCCGGGGGGCCTGGAAGGGAAAGTATAACAAAGGAAGGCAGATTTTTGAAGGCATTTATGAAAATATTTAGTGGGTGATGTGAATTCAGTAATAGGAGTTTGGAGTGAATTTACATATTATTCCCCAAAATATAAACATTGGGCTAAGTTTGACAGAATTTACATTTCACAGGAACATGTGCATTTAATTGAAGGTCTTGATACGCACCCAATCACTATTTCAGATCACTTGCCAATAATACCTAAAATAAAAACACAGGGTAATGAAATAAAAATGAGACACTGGCACTTTCCCACATATCTGTTGAAAAGAGAGGAATTTAAGGAATGGATAGTGGAGATTATTCAGGAGCTATTAAAGAGGATAGAAATTACTTCTGAAGATAGAGCTAGGGAGTGTGATAAAATTAAGGAGTAATTTAAAAATAGGGTGGAAATAAAAGAAATGAGCTATGGTTAAGAAGTAACAAGAATTATTTAGAGGGACTGACAAATGTTAAAGTGTTGTATAATAGGGGGAATCTCACAAAACAAGAAGAGGATCAACTGCAGAATGCTAAGCAGAAAATAAGACATTACCTCGATAATATACATGATTTAGAAAGACTGCTCTTAAGCAGCTGTTTTTGATAATAACACTAGAGTACAAAAACTTTTAGCACAATGACTCAGGCAACAGAAAGTAGAAAGGGCTGTCCCCAAGCTTAGGGAGCCTATAACAAGGAAGGTAACAAGAGAGCCTATAGAGGTATTACAAATGTTTTGGAAGTTCTATAAAAGTCTGTATAAAGCAGTGAAATATGGAACTCAAGAAAAGATACAAATGGAAATGTGTATGAAGAATTAAATATGACAAGGTTAGAGGTAGACGAGGCTCAATTACTAATGGTTAGGATAGGAGGAGATGAGATAAAAACTGTGATGTATAAGCAATCTACAGGAAAGTCCCCAGGAATTGATGGCATTCCCGTAGAGGTTTGGGAGCTAGGAGGGAAAAAAATACTGATAAAGATCTGGAACATTTTGTTTAGCAGTATTTTAAGAGGAGGAAAAGTACCAACATCCTGGAAGAAAGCAGTGGAAGCTGTAATACCTAATGAGGGTAAAGATCCATCAGATCCAGCTTCATACTGGCCCATTTCAATATGAAACCATGTTTGTGTCTATAGTCGCTAAAAGAATGGCACAAAAGTAATGCTAAAATTGATATATATGGATCAGTATGGATTTGTGGAGGCGCAGCAGATATTTGACAACATTAACAGACCACTGATGATCCAGAGGGAAGTAGAATGTAAGAAAATACCATTGTTGTTGGTGGGTCTTAATGCAGAGAAAGCATTTGACAGAGTAAGCTGGGACTTTATGAGCAGGGCAATAGAAGCATTTGCATTTCCTGAAAAACTTATAATGTTGATTAGGAGGATATATGAGGGATTGGATGCAAACATTAAAGTGGGTGGGCTCCTCTCTGATAAATTCTGCTTGACCAGAGGAACCAGGCAGGGTTGTCCTGTTTCCCCCTTTGTATTTGCATTATATTTAGAACCACTGGCAAAGAAAATAAGGGTCTCAGAAATTCAAGGATATAGTTGGTATGGTAGTCAAGAAAAGCTGGCCCTATTTGCAGATGATATTATTTTATACCCAACAAAACCAGAAAGAGACATTACAGTGTTATGGAACATTTTGAGTCAGTTTCATATCTTTTCAGGATACAAAATTAATGAAGCTAAAACAAAGGCAATAGCTGTACCCAGATATGAGTTGGTTCAGCAATATCCATATTTATGGGGACATGATAAAATGAAATATTTAGGAGTATGGATTAAAATGATTTTGGTGTGGCAGCTAATATGTGGGAAGAGGCTAAGCAAAAGATAATACAAAAACTGAGAAAATGGAAGCTTTGTTATATGGATATGGACAGTAATATACAAGCAGTTAAAATGTGTTTAGCCCCATTAGTCTTGTACACAGGTCAGGCATACTTTTATCAGCCATAGGAGAATTAGTGGATAGGACTTTATCTGGGAGGGGAAGACAGCAAGAGTCAAGTGGGATATGCTGATTCTTCCAGTGGAACAGGGCAGATTGGGATTACCCATATTGAAAGGGTATTTCAGAACTACCAGTTAAGGCTCCTTCCTATACATAGCACACGCAGAAAACTGTAATTCAAAGTCGAAAGGGATGATTATGAAACAGGGGGAAGCTCAAGAAACAAGGAGAGCGTGGGATTTTGGATGCAGGCCTTTAAGGACAAGAACAATAATCATATGGAATATATCTATAAAGTAGCAGACAGTATCCTAAGAAATAAGCCAACAAGGGAGTGGAGAAAGGAGAGAAAGAGGTGTGTATGACTGGAAAGGAGTAGGTTAAGATGAAGAAGATGGAGGGAATGTTGGGATATTGTAGAGTCAGCTTACTGCTGAGCATGAGCATGACAACAATTTAATCAGATGTAGTTTGAGCAGGCTTTTACAGTGTAGTAGTTTGTCGATTAGTTTAATGGGTTCTGAGATGTTGTTCCATATTTTTGAGAAGTGTGAGTTTCCTGCTGGGTTGTAACACTTTGTTGTTTTAATAAGAACTTATCAGCAAAGTGGAGGTCTTTTGACGGGGAGTAAGGCAGTAAGACATTTTTCAATGTGGGCCATTTATCTGGGTAGTAAATATGTTTATATGCAGATACTAATTTTGAATGTTTTAGGATGTTGCTTAGTTTGAGCCAGGTAAGTTGTCTCAACACTTGACAATGGTGGGTTCTATGTGCTGAGTTAGTGGCAAATTTAGCAATTTTATTGCAGCAAGAGCTGAAGCTAGTCTGGATTCAAAACTGATATTTAGGTTAGTTAGGACAGGTGATGCATAAAGGAGAGCTGGGAGTAAGTAGGTTGAGGCTAATTCTTGCCATACTGTGTCTGTAAGATATGTTTGGCTCTACAGATGGAGCCCAGTTTTTGACTGGTCTTTTTTATGGTTTGTAAGATATGGTGGTCAAATTTTGGATTTTCATTAATGACAAGTCATAGGAGTTTACTCTGTGTGACTATTTCTATATTAGTGTTGTTTGCTGATGTAATTAGGAAAGATTACTTTTGGCTGTTTATATTGTTTTAGGGCGAAGAACATTAATTTCATTTTGTTAGGGTTAAGGAGCAGGTATGACTTTTATAGACAGAGTTCTATAGAGGTTAAAAAAGTTTGGGTAAATGTCTGGAGTTTGGACAGAGTTGGGACTGTACATATTAATGTTGAATCGTTGGCGTATTGGACAATGCTTGCACGTTGTGTGGCAGTATGAAGTTTATTTATAAACATGTTAAAAGATGAGTGGTCAGCACTCTAATAAATTTGAATTTGAACTTTGTATTACCCATCTATTCAATACTTTGCAGTTTCCCTCTCCCCATCAGGATAAGTGGAAATCCAGTGAATGGTGGGATGAATGAAACCAGAAGCATCAAGCAGAAACATCAAGGTATAGGGCAAGTCAAATTTTTTTTGTTATATAAATCCTTTTGCTAATGCAGACCAGCTTTTAAAATTATTTTGTATTTTGTTTTATTTGTTTACCAACATGTTACTCACAAAATAAGTCACCAACTAGTTTTAGTGACTGTTTCCAGGCTATGGACAATTTAACTGTTCAGACTACGGCTTTCATTAAATGTTGATTTCTTTCAAACAAATCAACAGCAACTTGCCATAATCATGGAATCTTGTAATTACTGCTAAAAAATATCTAGAGCTGCTATATACCAAGACAGCTGATGCACATAATATTAACAATGATACCATCTAGCACCCCTGTTTGGCAGTCATAGACTTGAGCTATGTGCAGTTAAATTGATTTTTGATATTAAGATGCCACTAACTTCCTCATAAAGAAGAGCTGTCAAACTAATTGCAGTCAGTACACAGTCATAATTGACTGCATTGAGAAGTGTGTCCTGTTGATATTGTACAGAGTTCAGATAAAATTCATTGACAATAAAGGACTATCACAGTAACTAGACAATGATTATATGTTTTATGTAAAAATGGGCATACATTTATGAATTTCTAGCAATGCTAGAGTTATAAATTGCAGTGCTGAATCAGTGGTGTATTAATAATGAAGGAGGTGGTTCAAAAAGCTAACATGGCCTCTAGTATTTCATATTGATTTATGACAATGTGCATAGCTAAGAGTTCTACTCACAGATGTAAACTAGCAATTAAAGTGTTAGTTTGAAAATGAGCTTACACTGCAATCTTTTCCAAATAATGTCAGGGTTTACATGTGGAAGCAGATAATGCAATTCAACAGGCTTAGCAAGTTTAGGGCTTCATTCACTGCACAGTGGTGGGCAAATGTGTGTACACACAACCAATCTAGTTATTGTTTACAAATATATATATGAAACACTGAAATTCTAACAACTTCTCTGCAAAAAAAAAGGGGACAAAAAAGAGTATGGTGCAGAGAGGTCTTGATTATTTGCAGCATACCTTCAAGATTGTGTATAAAAGAGGTTTCTTGCATGTATTCTGCACTACCAAACAGTTAAAATGCACAAAGTAATCAATGCCATGGTCAAGATAAAGCTCAACATATTCAAATGAGAAGGAAATCTCAACATTCTTCTGGATACATGAAAACAGCAATGAGAGATACTGTCTCTTCCCATCATTTGCCACTACATAGGACAGCTGTAATTCCTTTTATCCCACCCATTTTTCTAACTTAGTCCAGAATGACATTCATGTCAGCTGTAGAGATTTTGCAGAATATCCAGATTTTTGTCTCTTATTTTTAGTCTATTCTTCATGAAATTTTTATTTTATTGTCATAATAGTTAATGTACTATTTATTTATTTATTTGCATTTGTTTACCAGGGTAGTCCACTGGGCTGTAAGGAGCCCACTTTCAATGGAGGCCCAGGGAGAAAAGCTCAATGAATAGAAAATACACATGATATATACATAGAGTAAATGCAATGCAACGGGTACAATTCAAGAGTATATACAGAAAAGGTAACATATTTAACAATTAGATATATTACAGATATAATAATAAATTGGCAAAAATAGACATTTCATAGCTGTTTCTGACTGTAGGAACAGTAAGGCTTACACTTGATATTAATACATAGTAAATGTTAAACATCAGTGTTAGTAATCAACAGTGGATGTTAGGTTTTGAGAGGAGGAGACAAGGTGCAGGTACAATTCCAGTTAGAAGATACGTAGTCTCTTAGAGAGGTTTTGAAAGTGGCAGGATTTTGAGTAGTCCTGATACTTAGTGGTAGGATATTCCATATTTTGGCTACTGAGCAGGAGCATAGAAGCCAGCCAGCTGGGAGATTAGTTATTAGGTTTTCATTTCTTTTTAATTTAATTTAATTTCAATTTAATGTCTACCTCAAAGATAGAAGATACAAGCTTTGATTCTGACCTCTGGTTATTGGCTAGGCCTGTAATAGTCTTCAGACTAATATCCTGTAATTTACTTATGAACCTATGAATAACATTCTTTTTTTAAACAAGAAACATCATTATTAAATTATCACTTATGACATACAAGTAGGCAATCATACATTTATATAAATGAAAACAAACCATATTGATATATTTTAGTTGCAAATATTATAAATCACTTATAATCTATTCAGTCATTGTCAGAGAAACATTACATAGCTCATTCAAATCCTGACTTCTTTTAAACCTCATTCCTCCTTCAAAACATTATTCTGCATGCATCATTCCCACAATTCGCATTTTTCAATGCAATTTGTTCCTTCCATTTTGTAAAGATCTCCATTCTAGTTGTTTTATCTCTGTTACTACTTTTAGTACAGTTGGTTTAGACTTTAATTTCCATTTTCTAGGAAAATGTTTTTTTTTGGCAGCCACCATAATTAGACTAAGCAAGGCCTTACCATGTCTAGGCAATTCTGATTCTGTATCATAGCTCAAAAAATAATTTCCTTAGTTATACCAATTTGCTCACCCAATACGTCTGTTAGAGTAATCTGCAGGGAATTTTTAAAGTTTGCCAACTCATTACACTCCCAGAAAATATGTTCCCAGTTACCTGTTTCTTCCCCATCATACCTGCAACATTTGCTGTTTACTTGAGGAAAAATTATTTGGAGTCTACTTTGGGTATAAAATACCTATGTGTAGAACAGAGTGTGAAGCATTTCCAGATATAAGCACATGCATATAAATAGTGAGCACGTGCAGGTAGCAGTGCCATTTTGAGAGAACAGACAGAGTGTTAACATGTATGAGTGTGGCAGTCAGTCTGTTTATGAGATTATTTAAGTTTAAGTTACAAAGCCTCATTTCTGATGTGTTTGTGTACAATAAAGTTGCTTGAACCGAACCCACATCCGTTTGTCTGTTTTATCCTGATCAGATGAGCGATATGTTGTCAGAACCGGGATTGAGAGTGCTACTTCTTCAAGCCATGAGGTGCAGAGTTGAAGGTGAAGATATATTGAGCGGGCTGGTTGATACAGTGCTCAGATGATTAAAACAGGGCCAGAAACAAACTACAGGTAACCAAAACTTGCACGAACGATTTATTTTGCAAAAAAAATGAAATGGAGCATTTGTAAGGCAAAGAAGACATTATTTATCCAACTAGTAGCACAAAATGTATTATTAATCAAATGAAAGGCGCAAAACGCATTATTAATCAAACAAAGTGTTTGAAACCATGATATTTGATAAAACTAGCAGAAGTATTCATATGGGGCTCAAAATTACCTTTGGTTTGCATAATGAGCATGTTTAAAGTAAAATGGGTACAAGAAAATTACAAAGCACATGATAAGAGGTTCAAGGGAATAACAAGTACAATAAAAGGGCAAAATAAGCTTAAAGAGCAAGATGACTGCATGTTTTTTAGTAGAGGACTATGTTTTGAACATAAACTACTATTTCGCATTGGCCGAAGCCATTCAAAGCATAACTAGAGTTGTTCGAAATATTTCATGTTTGCAGAGTGTGTGCTTTATCACAGTGCAATTATTTCAAAGAGTTTGCTGTGTGCAAAGTACAGTTATATTGTAAAGTGCAGTCAAAGTACAGCCATTTTGAAAAAGTTTCTTGTGCTGTGTACATTTATTCGCAGAGTGTCGCCATTTCAAAGTGTTTCTTACACTGTACAGAGTTAGTTCGCAAAGTACACCCATTTTGAAAAGTTTCTTGTGCTGTGTACATTTTATTTGCAAAGTGCATTCATTTTGAAGTGTTTCTTACTCTGAGCTTCTTCTGCTGTGTATAGTTTGTTCGCAAAGTACAGTTATTTCAAAGTATTTCTAAAACTGATAAGGAGTGGTTTTACAAAGTACAGTGATTTTAAAGTATTCTTGTGCTATGGATACTTATTTGGCAAAGGCAGTTGTTTTAAAGAGTCTCATGCTATTGGGCATAATTACAAGTTCTGGCATAAAATTCTGGCATATATTATGTGTGTATGTTCATACGTAACTCCAAGCACCTTCACTACTGTGTGATGATATAGCAGAGGCATTTTGCAGACCTAGTCCACTTGTGTTTGATCATGATCTTCCAGAGAATTGGAGAGTATTTGAGCAGAAATATGATATTTTCATATAAGCAGCTTTTTCTGACAAAGATGCGTGTATGAGGGCATTCATTTTGCTTAACTTAGCTGGGTCAGAGGCCATTGAGAGACACCATTCATTTGTGTATGCACCAGCAGTATATACAGGAGAAGGGGGAAACTGCCATATTGTTGTACCAGCTGAATCAGGGGAAGACCATGAGTGCTTGAAATGCAAATTTAGAGAAATGTGCAATCCCCAGACAAATGTTACATTAGAGAGGCACTTGTTTTATACAAGAGAGGAAAAGCCAGGTGAAACTTTTGCAGATTATATCACTGACTTGCGAAATAAGGCTAAAATGTGCAGATTTGGTGATTTGAAAGATGAGTTAATAAAGGACAGGCTTGTGTGTGGTGTTAATAGTGCTGCAGTGAGAAAGATTTTGCTTCGTGACAGTGATTTAATGTTGAGCAAAGCCACAGAGATTTGTCAAATCCATGAGCTCACAGAAAGGCACACGAGTATGCTTGCAAGTGATAAGAGCTTAGTTTCAGCAGCCTCTAGAGCAAGCATAGACAGCATGCAGGACATGGCAAACAAAAGCAGTCCTAATAATGGGTAACTTCAACTACCCCACCATTAACTGGGAAAACTACTCGTGTACCAACTCCTTAGCTCAACGCTTTCTGGAATTCATAAACTCCAATGCCCTGGATCAACTTATTCACACCCCCACCAAGGGCAACAATATCCTAGACCTAGTCATTACCATAATGAGTGACCAGTGTTCCACACCCGAAGTCAACTCCTCGTTGGTCCGATCCGACCATAAGCTAATCACCCTTGATATCCACATCCCTCCCCCACCCCCATTAAGGAAACCACGGTAAAAAAGTTCTCCAAAGCCAACTTCATGCTTCTTAAGACAGAAGTGGTGAACTTCATGACACCCATGCAGATGGACAATACAGTTACAACTGCTGAATCCTACACAAATGCACTCTATAAGCACTTACACAAGTGCATGGCTCGTGCTATCCCAAACAGAACCAAGATGGTCTCCACCAAAAAAAGGAAGCCGATCTGGTGGTCCCCTGCCATAAACAAACTGTACAACAGAAGATGACACTGTTGCAAAAGAGAGTAAAATCCCATGAGTGGAGGAGCTCCCTGGTCAGCCTCAGTAAGAAGCTGAGATGCCTTATAAGATCCTCCAAAGCTAGTTACGAAAACAAAATCACCACTAATTCTAAGGACAACTACAAAGCATTCTATAGCTATGTCAAGGATCTCGATGGCAACACCCAGATCTGCTCTGAGTTACAGAACAAAAGCATGAAAATTACAGAACCAACTGATATTGCCAACATCCTGGCAGATAGGTTCAGTGCTAACTTTACCCCCCCTCACTCCCTAAAGGGCCCATATCTATACAGGAAGAATGCAGAGTCCCTGTAATCACAACTACGCAGGTAAAAGCTGCACTCTCTAAAGCCAAAAACACAGCATCCATGGGACTGGACAACATCCCAGGCTGCGTTTTACACAAACTTCAAAACAAACTGGCTCCCCACTTAAGCACCATGTTCAATAATAGCCTCGAATCAGGCTTTGTGCCCACTGAATGGTGCACAGCAACAGTTATCCCACTCCACAAAGGGGGAGCCACCACTGATCTCGGGAACTATCGACCTATTAGCCTGATGAGCCTGGTCTGCAAGGCCATGGAACATATCATCATGGAACTCATAAACAAAGGCATTGGTAACCTCCAAACTCTGGATCCCACCCAGTTCAGGTTTGTGAAAGGCAGATCATGCCTCCTGAACCTGATCGACTTCTTTGAGGCAGTCACCAAAGCCGTAGATGAGGGTAAGATGGTTCACACAACCTATCTTGACCTCGCCAAGGCTTTCAACGCCATCCCCCATTTTGGAATTATAAGTAAACTCACTAAACTAGGTATACATCCCTACATCACAAGATGGGTTGCCAACTGGCTCACTGACAGAACCCACACTGTAAAAGTTGCAGACTCCAAATCTGACCTCAACGCAGTGACAAGTGGAGTACCACAGGGTTCCGTCCTGGGACCTCTCCTGTTTGGTATCTACTTCTCTGAAGTACAAGCTAACACAGAAGGCTTCTGGCTAATGAAGTTCGCAGATGACTACAAACTAGGAGCCATAGTCAAGTCCCCAAATGATGTGGACATCCTACAGAAGGGCCTCGCTGAGACAGATGCCTGGTGTCAGAGCCATGGCCTCAAGCTCACTGCCAAAAAGTGCAGTGTCATCCCCTTTGGTAAAAACTCTGTACCCATGAACTACCACATAGGCAGCAATCATCTTAACACCGAATGTGTGATAAGAGACCTTGGGATCGGATCCAGGTGGACAGTAGTCTCTCCTTTGATAGTCACATCGCCACAGTAGTCAGGAAGTCCTTCTACGTGGCACACCTCATCATAAAAGGGTTCTCATCCAGGAAAAAAGAGATCATTGTTCCCTCTACTCAATACTCATTAGACCCATTATAGAGTACAACACCCCTTTTGGAATGTACCTCACAAGACATCTGCAGCAGCTGGAAAGGCCACAGAAGTACCTCACAAAGAGGATTACTGGCCTCAAACAAATGGCCTACTCTGATCACCTCAAAAAACTCCAGCTTTACATCATAGCATATCGCCTACTCCGAGGTGATCTCTGCCTAACATATAAAGCTATGTCAAACCCAGAGCTGTTGGACATGCTACACCTAAAGAAATCCCAATCCCTCCGAGCTACATGCTCTAGGGACCTAAATCTTGTCACCACAATAAACAGGACATGCTGGAGGGATAGATTCCTGTCCCAGAGACTTCCCATACTCTGGAACAGGCTACTCATCTATGTCAAGCAAAGTTCTTCATTAGCACTCTTCAAGAAAAATCTTAATGAGTGGATGGGAAATAGGAAATACACCCCGGGATCACTTCTGTGTCTCTGCTCGACAGTGGCACAGGAAAATAACTTTCTTGGGTGGTGTAAGCCAGGGAACCTTGTTGGCTAGGCTTATGTAGGCCCTTGGGCTGATAGCCTAGTACCTACCTATGAACCTATGAACCTAAGCACATGGCAGCTGCAACCCCTACGGGTTCTCCTGAGAGATGACATAACTTTCTAGCAAGTTCCAAGACTAGCTCAGCAAAACGAACATGCTCAGTGCAGTATAAGGGTGAGTCAGCAAAACCCAAGTCAAGTTTTATTAACTGTCGCAATTGTGGGGCCAGTCATGAGTCTAAAAGAGAGAAGTGCTTAGCATTTGGTCAGCAATGCCACAAGTATAAAAAAATGGATCCACTTTCAAAAGTTTTGTAAATCAAGCAAGCCTCATTCATTTATTAAGAAAGGTCACTCAAAAAAGCAAGTTGATTATATAGAAAGCTACAATGCTACTTTCTATGTAGATGGTGTATCAGGGGTTGGTGAAAAGGTTAATGCAGTAGATTTACTGGCAAAGAATGAAGTATTTTGTACTGTCCTGATCAATGGTAAGCCCAAGGAGCTCAAAGTAGACACTGGTTCAAAGTGTAATATAATGTCAGCAGAAACATTTGCTAGAGTGAGAGCTGATGAGCAACTTAATTTGCCTAGTTGTGCAAAGCTTGTTGCTTATGGAGGTGAAGAGATTCAAACCAAAGGCTCTGTAGTGCTTTTGTGCTATTTGGCAGGGAACAGTTACAGCTTGCAATTTTATGTGGTTAGAAGACCCGTGCAGTCATTATTAGGTCTCAGAGACAGTTTGAGAATTAAACTGCTTTCTTTTACCAAAGAAATACATTATGTAAGCACATGTCCCAGTTCCAGCTTTACTGATGCTATTTTCTCAGAGTATGGTGATGTTTTTGACAACAAGTTAGGCAAACTTCCAGTTGTGTACTTCATGAAGGTAGACCCAGAAGTCAGTCCAGTGGTCAGACCAGCAAGGAGAGTTCCAATAGCTATGCAGGAGAAAGTCAAAGTCCAGTTAGACAAAATGGTGCAGCAAGTTGTGATTTATCCAATCACAGAACCAACTGAGTAGGTGTCTTCATGATAGCTGCTCATAAGAAAGGTTCAGATAAAATCAGAATATGCATTGACCCAAGAGACTTGAGCAAGGCATTAAAGAGACCTCATCATCCTATGCGTACAGTTGAAGAAGTAGCCGTCCTCATGCCAAATGCCACAGTTTTTTCTGTTTTAGATGCAAAGAGTTCATTTTGGCAAGTGATGCTTGATCACAAATCTTCACTACTAACTACATTCCGTACCCCATTTGGTAGATACAGATTCCTCAGAATGCCTTTTGGAATAAATTCTGCCAGTGAAGTCTTTCAGTGTGCAACTGAGCAAATTTTTTTTTGCATTATCCGTGTGCTATAATAGTTGATGATTTACTGGTTGGAGGTAATGGTGAAGCAGAGCCTGGCAGAAACCTCAGGAAAGTTCTGGGCAGAGCACGTGAAGTAAACTTAAAGCTCAGTCCTCTGATATATAAATTCAGACTACCAGAAGTTACTTATGTAGGTAATTTATTTACCTGTACAGGCTTATGAACAGACCCTACTCAACAAGCAGCCATTCTTGAGATGCCAGCCCCAGACAATGTCCAAGCCTTAGTGTTTTCTTGGTATGGTTAACTATTTGGGCAAATGTATCCCTGATTTTAGTGAGTTATCACGCCTTTAAGAGAGCTGACATGCAAAAATGTTGCCTGGTCATGGTTAGAACAACACCAGAGAGCATTTGATAACTTCAAACAGCAAATTGCTAACTCACATACATTGAGATACTATGATGTCCACAAACCAGTAGTTCTTTCCTGGGATGCTTCAAAGTTCAGTCTTGGTGCAGTTATTCTTCCAGAAGGCAGACCTGTTGCCTATGCATCTAGAACCCTTAACTAAACTGAGATGCAGTATGCTGAAATTGAGAAGGAACTTTTGGCAATTGTGTTCGCATGTTCGAAGTTCCATGATTATATCTATGGTCGAACTATCCAAACAGCCAATAGTCACGATTTTAAAGAAGCCTATGTATACCAGTCCAGCAAGACTACAAAGAATGATGCTTACATTATAAAAGTATAATTATAGAATGGTCTGTACAAAAGGCAAACTTCTTTATCTGGCTGATACCATATCCAGATCACCCAGAAATACCACAGAACAGCTTGATGCAGAGAGTTTTGACTTTGCTGGCATGGAAGTGTGTAATAGTTCTGTCACGAGACTTGATGAGCTAAGAGATCATACAAAGAGTGATCCAATTTTGCAAAAGCTCAAGCACTTCATCAATGTTCGATAGCCGTCAAAGCAATCTTGTGTACTGCCTGAAATACAGCCTTATTTTCTATACAGAGATGAGATGCTGATGTAAGATGGTATCATTTTCAAAGGTTACAAAGTTATTGTTCCTACTTCCTTACAACGTGAATACATCCAGATCGTGGCCACCCAGGTTCTGATTCTACCAAAAGAAGGGCCTAGGACTAGTATTTTGGCCTTCTCTATCAAAGGACATTGATAAAGTGCTTTCTTCTTGTTCAGTATGCAACAGTACTAAACCACATTTGCAAAAAGAGCCACTTCAGCTAAGCCACATTCCTGAACTACCTTGGTCAACAGTAGCCACTGACATATTTGAGTGGAACAACCAGCATTACTTAGTGTTGGTAGATTCTTATTTGAACTGGTTTGAGATCAATTTGCTACCTAACCTAACATCCAGTGCTTTTATTACTAAGATGAAATGTCATTTCTCAGTCCATCATAGTCCACACAAAGTTGTTTCAGACAACGGTACCCATTTTACCAGTCAATTGTTTCAGAGATTTGCAAATGAGTGGGACTTTATCCATGTTACTAGTAGTCCGGAATACCCAGAGTCAAGCGGCCTTCCTGAACATGCAGTACAGAGTATAAAGCAAATACTATACCAGTCAAAGCATGACAATACTGATATCTTCTTGAATTTGCTTAATCTCAAAAATATACATAGTCACACCCTTCTTGGCTCGCCTACTCAGAGACTTCTGTCTAGGCAAACCAGAACAGCCTTGCCTATCACTTCTAGTTTGTTGGTGCCTAATGCTAAAAACAACAAAGCAATCAAAGCCCAACTTTTTAAGAAGCATTCCTTTCAAAGTTCAGCTATGATAAAATGAGCAGATTTCTTCATCCATTGAAAGAAGGAGAGACAGTGAGGAGGCAAACGGCGGAAGACTTTGATCAAATTGGTCAAGTGAGAGGTATATGTGCCAAGCCAAGATCCTACTTAATGGAATCTTAGGGTATAGAATACAAGAGAAACCTTAGGCATCTTCTTCCTGTGTCAGAAACGATATTGCAGCATCGTACCTGTGATATAGACTCTAGATCTCAGAGCAACCCTGACAATGTTCATACTGAAGAACATGTCTCAGTATCCATTCCCATTCCTGATGATGTCCCAGTTGTCCCCAGAGTTGAACATTCCTTGAAGACGGTCCCTGTTGCTAAGTCCAGTTTTGACTTTTATGTTACACGATCAGGTCATATTTCTAGACCTAGTGTAAAATACACAGCAACTTGGACATGATTGTTTTATATGTATGTAATTTTGTATGATTGCATGTCAAAAAATTAGTTCTGTATAATTGCATGTCAAAAGATCATTTCTTTAAATTGCATGTCATTGAATATTGTTATTTAGTATATGATCTATTTCTCAAAGAGGGAGGATGTAGAACAGAGCATATGTATGTAACTTTAAGTAGCATTTCCAGATGTGAGCATGTGCAGGCAGCAGTGCCATTTTGAGAAAAGCCAGAGTGTTAACATGTAAGAGTGTGGTAGTCAGTCTGTTTATAAGTTTGTTTAAGTTACAAAGCCTCATTTCTGATGTGTTTGTGTACAATAAAGCTGCTTGAACTGAACCCACATCTGCTTAACTCTTAGTGTCACTTGTCTGATCAGGATAAAACAATGTAAACACTTCCAACCAAAGATCCTAAATCTTCTAGACTTTGTTGCATATTTAGGATACATACATATATCCTCCATTGTTTCTTTGTGAATTGCTTATCCAATCTCTCTTCCCAATCCTTTCTAACCTTCTTTAATTGTTATAGTTATCATGCTATATTTTATATGCTCTACTAATCCCTTTTTTGACAGCAATTTCTATTCTAAGTTGTACTAAAAACTCTACCAGTGGTGGTCTTTTGCTTAGGACCCCCCTGTTTCTTTCCCATTGCCTATACTCTGATATCGGTCCTTGATAAGAAAGACAATCTCTAGCCTGCAGTCCAAAAAAATCTTGGCCTCTTCCCATTCTATTACATTTGTCTCACTAATTATTTTCTCCCAATACATTGGTTCCTTTGCCAGTTTTCTCCAATAAATTCCAGTCCCCACTTGCCAATTGTCTGTATCCCTAATTGCAGTCATCCCTATGGGCCGAATTTCCTTTCTCCATTCCCGTGTTGGCTTAGTTCTTAGAATAATTTCTGTTACTTTATGAATATAATATTCTCTATGTTTACTGTTATTCCCTTCAAGGATCTGCATCCAAAATCCCAGTCTCTTCTTGTTTGTTGAGCTTCTCCCTGTTTCATCATTATCCCTTTCTACACTGAACTAAAGCTTTCTGCTTGTGCTAAGTATAGGAGCCTTAATCGTGAAGCTGTGAAATATCCCTTCAAATCAGGTAATCCCAAACCATCTTGTTCTACTGAAAGAATCAGCTTATCCCACTTGACTATTGCCGTTTTCCCCTCCCAGATAAAATCCTTCAGCTTTTTATTAATTGCTATCCACAACTTCTCCCCTGGTTCATAAAAAATATGCCTGGCCTGTGTATAAAACTAAATGGACTAAAAACATTTTAACTGCTTGTATCTTGCTATCCATATCCAAAACTCCTTTTTAATCCATACTCTTAAGTAATTAATTTTATCATGTCTTGATAAATATGGATATTATTGAACTAATTAAATATTCCACAACACTGAGATGTCCAGCTTACACTGTTAAATGCTTGCTCTGCATCAAGACCCACAAGAACAGTGGTATTTTCTTATATTCTGCTTCCCTCTGGATCATCTGTTACAAAAACCACACTGATCCATATCTATCAATTTTGGCATCATCTTTGTAATTTTCTTTAGCTGTTATAGACATAAACACTTTATAATCATGGTTTAGAATTGAAATGGGCCTATGTGAAGCTGGATCTGATGGGTCTTTAGCCTATTTGGGTATTATAGCAACCACCACTTTCTTCCAGGATGTTGGTCCTTCTCTTCATCTTAAAATACCATTAAATAAAATCTTCCACATCTTATTCAGTTTTTCCCTCCTAGCTTCCAAACTTCCACAAGAATACCATCTATTCCTGAGGAATTTCCTGTAGAAGGGTTGTACTTTACCATTTTTATCTCCTATCTCTCCTATCTCTTTTTAGTAATTACCTCCTCTCTATCTCTTTTCTTCTTTAAATTATTTATTTTTCAAACTGTATCTAGGACTACAAATCTTCCATTATTATTCTTTTTATCCACTTCTAGCACTATTAAAGCTCATTTTGCAACTATTACTCCCCTTTTCCTATGTCCTAGATATTTCGCTGAATAACCATCCTAAAAACCTTTCTTAATCAAATTCACTTGCTCAATTCTTCCCAAATGTGTGTCCTGACTATAGAAATCTATAACATTCTGCCATACAGAATGAGTCTATGTCTACAGAACCAACTGATATTGCCAACATCCTGGCAGATAGGTTCAGTGCTAACTTTAACCCCCCCTCACCCCCTAAAGGGCCCATATCTATACAGGAAGAATGCAGAGTCCCTGTAATCACAACTACGCAGGTAAAAGCTGCACTGTCTAAATCCCAAAACACAACATCCATGGGACCGGACAACATCCCAGGCTGCATTTTACATGAACTTAAGAACGAACTGGCTCCCCACTTAAGCACCGTGTTCAATAATAGCCTCGCATCAGGCTTTGTGCCCACTGAATGGCGCACAGCAACAGTTATCCCTCTCCACAAAGGGGGAGCCACCACTGATCCCGGGAACTATCGACCTGTTAGCCTGATGAGCCTGGTCTGCAAGGCCATGGAACGTATCATCATGGAAATCATAAACAAAGGCATTGGTAACCTCTAAACTCTGGATCCCACACAGTTCGGGTTTGTGAAAGGCAGATCATGCCTCCTGAACCTGATTGACTTCTTTGAGGCAGTCGCCAAAGCCGTAGATGAGGGTAAGGTGGATCACACAGCCTATCGTGACCTCGCCAAGGCTTTTGACACCATCCCCCATTCTGGAATTATAGCTAAACTCACTAAACTAGATATAAATCCCTACGTCACAATATGGGTTGCCAACTGGCTCAGTGATAGAACCCACACTGTGAAAGTTGCAGACTCCAAATCTGACCTCATAGCAGTGACAAGTGGAGTACCACAGGGTTCCGTCCTTGGACCTCTCCTGTTTGGTATCTACGTCTCTGAAGTACAGGCTAACACAGAAGGACTCTGGCTAATGAAGTTCACAGATGACTGCAAACTAGGAGCCATAGTTAAGTCCCCAAATGATGTGGATATCCTACAAATGATGTGGGCCTTGTTGAGACAGATACCTGGTGTCAGAGTCATGGCTTCAAACTCAATGCCAAAAAGTGCAGTGTCATCCCCTTTGGTAAAAACTCTGTACCCATGAATTACCACATAGGCAGCAATCTACTTAACACCGAATGTGTGATAAGAGACCTTGGGACCCAGGTGGGCAGTAGTCTCTCCATTGATAGTCACATCGGCACAGTAGTCAGGAAGTCCTTCTATGTGGCACACCTCATCATAAAAGGGTTCTCATCCAGGAAAAAGAGGTCATTGTTCCCCTCTACTCGACACTCATTAGACCCATTATAGAGTACAACGCCCCTTTTGGAATGTACCTCACAAGACATCTGCAGCAGCTGGAAAGGCCACAGAAGTACCTCACAAAGAGGATTACTGGCCTCAAACAAATGCCCTACACTGACCGCCTCAAAAAACTCTAGCTTTACTCTGTAGCATATTGCCTACTCCGAGGTGATCTCTGCCTAACATATAAAGCTATGTCAAACTCAGAGCTGTTGGTCATGCTACACCTAAAGAAATCCCAATCCCTCCGAGTTACACGGTCTAGGGACCTAAACCTTGTCACCACAATAAACAGGACATGCTGGAGGGATAGATTCCTGTCCCAGAGACTTCCCGTACTCTGTAACAAGCTACCAATCTATGTCAAGCAAAGTTCTTCATTAGCACTCTGCAAAAAAAATCTTAATGAGTGGATGGGAAATAAGAAATACACCCTGGGGAATCATGTCTGTGTCTCTGCTCAACAGTGGCACAGGAAAATAACTTTCTTGGGTGGCGTAAGCCAGGGAACCTTGTTGGCTAGGCTTACGTAAGCCCTTGGGACGATAGCCTAGTACCTACCTATGAACCAATGAGTGCTGTAAACTACTGCTCACAAAAAATAGCCCATTATGTATAAACCCTATTTGAATGCGGCGAGTGAAGCAGCTTTTGTGTGTTAAAATCTGAAACTTTTCCATTTTGTGTAGTAGTAGCAATCCTTACAGACAGAATTGGATTTTGTTAAGCTCGAAGTCAGCACAAAACATTTTACTTATCGATGCATTAACACTATGGAAGACCGAACGGCCAGACCACATCTAAACACTAAAAGGTGGGATTAAAAAGTAAGTGCAAGTGGACAGAGTATGGCACATTGGTACTTGATCAACGTTGAGCCTGTAGAGCCAAACACAACTAAATCAACTAGTCATGCTCTAAATATTTGCAGCTTGCATAATATCGCAAAAAAATATCTATATGTATATGTTTAAATGTCATTGGTTGGTGTGAAAAAATCCTCCTCCTTTTGTGTAGGATGTGTGACACCTAAAGGAGGGTATGTGTGATTGTACGCCAATTATAAGGTTATTTGTTGCAACTTTACGGGTTGGGCGCACCTAGGGGGGGCGGGGATGCCCGTGCTAAATTCCAGTTTTTCTTGTTTATACAGCTTGATTATTTAGTTTTTTTTTTTTTTAAAGAGCGTCAAACGGAGACGCGGGGTTAGACGAGAGAATTTAGGAATACATCTCAGCGATTTAGTCCGCAAAATAGCACTCTTCAGCAAGTGATTGCCAAAGAACTGCACTTCTCTGGGATTCATCTGTTACTGCAAGTAATCACTAACTCGGCATCACCCACCACCCGCTCGATTTAAGGGTTGTTGCCAAGGCCACACGAAGAGGCGCAGCGCGGTGCTCCAATTCCCTTCCTGTTTCGGGGGCGAAACAGATGGCGATTTGATTGGCTACAGTATAATCTCAAAGTGCTAGTGTGACGTAAGGATGAGGTGTTTGGATGTCAATTACCTGCAGTTTCTCGTGCGAAGTTTTTGTTTGGTGAAGGTGTGTAAAGTATAGCCATTTTACCGAACAAATGCATCGACAATAAGTAAATCCACTTGGCTTTAAACGTTAAGATTAAACATGATGAATACCTGTTTTAACGGATTTAGCGAAGATTAATATTTTTACCCACTTAGTGACATTGTTTTGTTTACAATTTTAGGAGTATAAAGAACCGTGTCCTGTACCCGCAATAAACATGGGAAAAGGATGCAGAGTTATTGTTTGTGGATTGTCCTCTGTTGGTAAAACAGCAATTTTGGAGCAACTTCTTTATGGCAACCATATGATTGGTAAGCATGCTTTTAATACCAGCCACGTAGCAGCCTGTAAAAAAAAGTTATTTATTTGTTGGGGGAGGGGGCATGATGTATTGCGTGTAATAATAATACTGAAATAGGCGCAGTATATTCTCTGCACAGAAAAGCACCTCCGCAAATGTTTGCTTTATTTTAGTACCCAGACTGTAAATTATCTGTATAAAGTGTGATATGTTGTAGAGGTTCGGTCCACTCATGCCCTACAGAAATGTCTTGCTTTCGGTGTATTAAATCTCAAGAGTTATGGAATTATACTTTTATCTAAAGTATCATAGTTTTCTTTAGCGTAAATTTAAGAAAATAAACTGCATTAAAACATCAAAACGGTTATCATCTTTCATGCAGAATATTTTTCCTACAATAGAAATGCGGAAATCAGAGAAACTCTGGCAAGGTGGTAGGCTTGTGAGCCACTGTGTGTTGTAGCATAATAAGACACTGTTGCTCGACTTCCAGTGCTTTGCAGAGCTAATCAGAATCCTACTGCTTTACCTCACTTCCTTTGTATTCTCATCTTCCTTTCTGCAGGCAAACTACTGGGTCTGTGTTAATGGTCCACTTACATCCGATAGGCTTTCGAGATCTGTTTATGTTGTTTCCTCGGGAACATTTCCTTAAAGTACAGATCTCAAGCTGTAGTGCACACAGGGAGTTATAGTTTTGGAAAAAGCAAAAAAGAGGATTGAAAAGAATACTGCCTTTTGATGAGCAAGTGGGCGCACCTTACCACTACTGTTTGCAATGGCAGAAAATGTCAATATCATTGTTTGGTGATTGGGAGGTCCAGCTGCTCCGAGCCTATTTTCAGTGGGCACACTAGAAGAAAAACTCCAAATAGAAAGAATACATCACCATAAATCAACAAACATGACGTTAAAATATAATGGCAAAAATAATGCAATACTAAAAGGATGCCAATGTGTATGAAATTAGCTTTTAGTTACAGAATATACAAAAAGCTCTTAAATTGTAAATTTTCTGAAATGATGCAACAATTAAGCAAATATATTAATGAATAGTACAAGGCAAAAGTTTTTAAAGGTCTTTCATTATTAAAAGTTAACCACTTTAATAGCTGACATTACTGATAGATACATGGCTGAAAAAGTAATGGATGGCATTTTTCCTGCCTAAACATAGCATTCTTAAATCCAACTAATTCAAGCAATGCACCTTGAAAACTGTATTGTTATAAAAAAAATGCTGACAAAAAAGAGAAACACAAATGCTTTTGTGCTAAAACAAAGTCTTTAGTGCTTAATGACGACCTCAGAGATTGTGTGTGTGTGTGTGTGTGTGTGTGTGTGGGGGGGGCAGAATAGGGAAGAATGGAAAACTTGCCACTGCATAAAATAGTGAACAAATGTCCATTCACATACTCTGGGTGAAATCTTCAATAATTTTGGATGATATAACATAGTATTTCAATTTTCATCAGAACCGTGCCAGTTTGTAAAAATGTTTGTTTAAGCAGACTTGTGTTAAAAATGGATGCAAGCCCATTCTAGCAACTATGTTTAAACTTATTTTATCATAGTGGGCTGCATCCCTTGCTTTCATAAAGGGAATTGCACTCTCTACAACCAAGCACTTATAATCAATACCTAGGATTGGTATACCTAAACTAAACTGTTGGAAGAAATATTTGTCGCATAAGGATATCAGATTTAAGCAGTTATTTTTCTGCTTTTGGAATTGTGTTTTCTTGATAGGTAGCCATACCTGTCACCCTCTTAACACAAGAAATCTGGACAAAGCCTTTAATAATAGGGAGGTAGAGGCTCAAAAATAGGGACACGTTTTAAGTATTCTCTTTTATAAGCATACAAAGTTGCTAGAATAGCAGGAATTATGTTGGCATGCATGTTCTGAAGGATCTGAAGTATGAAATTCAAATGTATGTCATTATTTAGAAACTTCAATTGTCAGTGATTTCCCAGAATAAAACACAAATTTTATGAGGAACAGACAAAAAAATATGAGGCAAAAATCTGGACAGTTGAGAGGTGTGTTGGTAGCATATAGGGCAAGTTGATTGCGATAGGCTAGGTGACATGGTTATGAAAATCACATTTATTGTTTTTATTTTATTTTGTGATTGGTTGGGTACATGTTTTGGAGTGTATGGGTCATGAACTTGTAATTTTTAAGTTGATTTTTCTACAGTAAATGATGTTTGTCTGATGGGTTCAATTAAGTGATTTCATTTCTCTATTCGTGGAGTGATTTTTAAGTTATGGGAAGTTTTTTTTTTAATGTTGGAAAGCTGGTAGCAGTAGATTTAGCTTGTGTGTAGGATTAATGTTTGAGGGATTGTTGATTGGCTTATGTAGCAGTCTTTGTTAGTTTTTTCATCTGGGTTTTGCTAGACATTTGTGGTTGTTTTTTTGGCTAATTAGTTGGCCAGACAGCTTCAAGAAAGATGATTTCTGGAAGAAATTGTAGGTCATCTTTGATGCAAGCTGTGCTGCTCCTAATAGGTTAATGTTCTTTTTTATACTTTGTGGAATATTGTATTGAATTTCTGAAGTTATCAGCAGGTAAAGATATATAAATGTAGTAGCACTGAATTGCACTGTATTCTAGCCACTGCCTTAACCCATTGTTTCACTAGTAATTCGGTGCTTGATGGTATAGACTAATGTGCAGGTTAACTACTGGCTTGTTTTCAGTGTCATTGTCTTAAAAAACATAGGATGATGACCTTAGAAATCTTGTACACAAAGGAGTATTGGTCTGTATCATGACAGCTTAACAGTTATCCATTTCATTAAGTGCCTTTCTGTAAAACTTTTTAACTACGGACTGTAGTTCAAACAAATTTCATGTACCTCTTTTTCTAGGACTTCTAAAATTATAGTGTAGTGAGAAAAGTATGAGTTAAAAAGTTTTCTTAATGTTACAGCCACAGAGATCATATGTGAAAAAAATGTATGGAAATAAAGCAGTGATAGCAAATGTTGTGGGTGCAGGACCAGCAGGACATACACTTGCTGCTCACTTTCACGCAACCAGTTACTTTCTTCCCAGCCTACATTGCCGTCTTTTCTTTCCCATCAAGAAGAATGTTATTTTGTCAAGAATTATTGTAGTTTTAATCGGTAATAGAATTCTAATTTACATCATATCCTACTCTCTTCCTTCTGTGTGGTATTTTAATGAGTTTAAAAGTCTTTATTGTTTTCCTCAGACTGATGAGGTTCATCAGGAGTGTTTCATCTTTTGGAACTTTCACAGTTTTTTGCAAATGTTTTAGAAAAGTGCCCCTGTAGAAAATAAATATCTTAAATTGTTGATTTGCATCTTGCATATATTGTTTGTCTCAGCCTTTCCCTTGACACCTGCTGGTGCCAAAGGGATTCAGTGAGATGATTATGTGTAGGTGCAATAAGGCAATAGAAAATGCCATTATGGCAAGAGTAGGTAGCTTATAGCACTTCATATTTCAGTTGTTTACGGGCCAAGTCTCTTTACCCCAGGTACTCTTATGACCTGATCATTGTGCACGTAGGAGTGATCAACTTGACGTGGATTTCCTTGAATCATGTCCAGAGGGACAAGTTGGAGCTTTCAGAGTATGCATCTGAACTGGGTGTGAAATTGGTACTGAGCAGTATCCTACCATTGCCAAGAATGATGCCTTAATATAAACAAAATGTGTTTGACTTCAATTATTGGCATAGCCACTGGTGTCGTCATTTTAAGGGAGCATATCAGCCTGGGAGGAGATGATTGAAAACCCCAGCTTGCATCTTTTTCTTCATGGCTTCTTCTCAGTGTTGCCAAAACTTACTGACTTTTTAGGCAAGATCAATCAAAATCAAAACAATGTTAAGGTGACCTTGTTCAATGATGGATGCCTTAACAAAAAGTTGCAATCCTTACAGGTATCCCAGTCCATGGAAAATATAGATGAAACATGATTTTCAGAACAGTGATAGCACCTCTGGAGTACAGGAATTCAATGCCTAACACTCTCTCTCTCTTTTTTATATGCAATGGCAAATTGGAAAGTGTAGCTTCAGGTGGAGTACCTGTGTTCCTAAGAAACCATTTGACCTTCAGACTTGTAACACAAGACAATGACCTTGAACTCCTCCACATTCATGTCATGGTAAGCAAAACCAAGTACCACACTGTTGCCAGCTACAGTACCCCTTCCATGACCCTGGCAAACCATGTGGCCTATCTAAACAAACTGACATTACTTAATATAGAGAGCTCAACACTATCCTTCATAAATTGAATGGGCGTACCTTCGTTGAAGGTTGTGCGTCAGAGCTGGCAACTCGACACGTAAAAAAAAAAAATCTACTGCCAATCATTAGCGGACTGGAGTTCCGCTGTGGCGACCCCTAACCGAGAAAAGCCGAAAGACACAACAACTACAACTAATTGGTATGCACAAAGGTCTGTGGACCTCATTAATGCCAACTCCTTAGACCAACTAGTTCAAACCCCAATGAGTGGCTCAAAAATATTGGATCAGATTTTCACCAACCTAGGCTGCCTCTGCTTGGCACCTGTGTTTACCAAATCAGTGGTCAGATCTGGCCTTTATGCAATGACACTTACCTTAAGTGCAAGATCCAAGTTGCCCTACAATGCCTCCATCTTCAGATACTTCTCCAAGGCAAATCTTTTCCAACTAACTAACCTCCTGATGAAATTCAAATCCTCTCTTCACCCTGATGATCCCAGAGTATACATGGCTGTATGCACAGATAAGTTCTATGCCCACATCCAGGCTTTCATTGAGGCCTTGCTTCCAGTGCCCACTTCCAGGCTTGCACTGGGGTTCCCATACATTTTAATTTCATTGCTAACTTTAACAGTAAACCCATTTGGTGGAACCCCAGTATTAACAAACTCTATAATAAGAGGAAGACCATAAAAGCAAAATTATACCCCATTAGCTAGAGAAGAATTCAGAACGATTAACAAAGAACTTAGAATTAAAATCAAATCCTCCAAAAACAAGTATGAACTGAGAATTGCCTCCTATGCTAAGGATAGCCACGAAGCCTTCTTTAACTATGCTAGGAATCTCAGAAGTAATATCCAACTAAGTTCTAAATTGATACAGAGTAACACTGCATACTTATCTCCCGAGGATATGCCCAACATATTCAGCTCGGACTTTACTTCCCTTTTTATAAACAAGAAACTTATTTATTAAATTATTACATATGATATGGGAAATCTTACATTTCTATAAATGAAAACAAACCATACTGACACAATTTCATTTGGAAACTTTATACATTACAAACCATGTTGACACATGTAATTGCAAAACATTATACATCACTTATAATCTATCCAGTCAAACATTGCATAGCTCATTCAAATCCTGACTTCTTTTAAACCTTGTTCCGCCTCTGCATGCATTGTTCCCACAATTCCCATTTTTCCTATATAATTTGCTTCTACTCTTCTTCTTCTTTTTGGTTAGGGGTCACCACAGCAGATCACCTATCCGCTCATGATTGGCAGTGGAGGTTTACTGTGTTGAGTTGCCAGCCCGGCGCCCAACCTTCCGCAGAAGGTATGCACATGCACGCACTCATGCCTAGGGCCAATTTAGTGTCCAATCCACCCACAGCATATCTTTGGGATGTGGGAGGAAACCGGAGCACCCGGAGGAAACCCACGCGACCACAGGGAGGACATGCAGACTCCGGAGGAAACCCACGTGACCACAGGAAGGACATGCAGACTCTGCACAGAAGGCACCCCAGCCAAGGATCGAACTGGAAAACCTCTTGCTGTGAGGCGGCAACGCTAACCGCTGCACCACTGCGGCCACCCTTCTTTTTTTTTTTTTCTTTTTTCTTTTTTCTAAAGATACCAATTCCAGTTGTTTGATCTCTTGTTACTATATTCTCTGCTTCTAGTAAAGCTGGTTTAGAATTTTGATTTCCAGTTTCTAGTAATTTTTTTGGTAGCCACCGTAATTAGACTCAGCAAGGCCTTACCATGTCTAGACAATTCATAGCTCAAAAAAATCATTTTTTTTATTTACACAAATTTGTTCACCCAGTATCTCTGACAGAGCAGTCTGCATAGAAACTTTAAAGTCTGCGAACTCATTAAACTCCTGGAAAATATGTTCCTAGTTACCTGTTTCTTCCCCAACACACCTCCACCATTTGCTGTCTACCTGAATAAGATTTCTTTGGAGTCTTCTTGGGGGAGTAAAAACATCTGTGCAAATACTTCCAAGCAAAAATCCTAAATCTTCCAGACTTTGTTGCATATTTGGAAGGTATACATACACCCCCCGCATTGTTTCTTTCTGAATTGCTTATCCAATCCTTTTTAACTTCCTCTGATTCTTGTAGTTATCTTGCAGTATTTTATGTGCTCTACTAATTATCCTTTTCTTAATGGCAGCTTGTGTTCTAGATACTACTAAAAACTCTACCAGTGCTGGTCTTTCGTTTAGTACCCCCCTATTTCTTTCTCATTGCCTATACTCTTATCTGCAGCTCATTAGTGTGCCTTTGCCAACCCCTGCTCATTTCTGAGCAAGTCCTAAGTGGTCACTCCAAGATTAAAACGGTACTAGTTCCATGGGCCAGGATAATGTGACTGACTGTCTTCTTGCCAGCACCAAACATTGTCTGGCTGATTTGTTATCGTCTATTCAGTCTTAGTCTGTACATTGCAGTCATACCAGAGGTATGGAGAACTGCTGTAGTCTTCCCACTTCACAAAGGGGCCAGCTACTGATCTGGGAAACTATAGATCCATAAGCCTCACGGCCTTATTATGGGACTCGTTAACAAAGGCATAGCCAATGTGGGTTTATTAAAGGCAGGACTTTTTTGAACAAGTCACTGAGACACTGGATTTGGGTAAATCACTTCATACTGCATACCTGGACTTGGCCAAAGCCTTTTGGTACCGTTCCACAGTCTGGTATCACTGATAGGAATGTTACCTACTGGATAGCAAACGGTGTCACTGACAGAACTGGTCTATTAGTGTTGTAGGCCCACTCTCAGCAAAAAGAGTTGTTACTAGCAGTGTACCCCAGGGATCTGTAATGGGACCACTCCTTTTTGGTGTTTATTTCTCAGATGTCAAGGCCGACACCAAGGGCCTGTGGCTGAAGTTTTTATGATTGCAAACTGGGAACTGTCATAAACACCCTAATTGACCACTGGACTCTCCAGGAGGGCCTAATGCGCACTTAACAAGTAGTGCTTAGACCGTGGCCTCAGCCTCAATGCCAAGAAATCCATCATTGTGTCCTTTGGCAAACCCAGGTACCCATGCTTCTAACACATAGGCAATACCCCCCTCAAAAACAGACTCTGTCATTAGAGACTTGGGCCCTTTCATTGACAGTGAAATATCTTTTGACCACCACATTACCATTGTTTGGAAGTACTATTTATATTGATAGGCTGTTCATTGGGGGTATATCTTCTACATCCATAGAAGTCATTATCTCCCTCTATGTTAGGAATTAATTTTTGTATAGATAGACTGATCATCGGGGTACATCTTCTAGATCCAAGGAAGTCATGATCTCCCTCTACTCCTCTAACAACATTGTTAAATCTCAGCCTACATACAGGTTTTCTGCCAAGTGAATAGCAAACAGCTACAGTCATTCCCCTGCATAAATGAGGACCTTCCACGGACCTAGTAATTACAGACCCGTAAGTCTTAGCCTAGTACCTACCTATGAACCTATCTGCCCTAGGGCATTTATAAGCCTAGCCAGAATGTGTTGGCTTTCGCCTCCCTTTTAGATTAGATTCCTGAGCTTCTATTCAGCAGGGCCATAGAGGTGATCCCAGGTGTAAATTTACGATTTCCCATCCACTCATCAAGATTTCTTTTGAAGAGGGTCAGTGAGGGGCTCTGCCTAACATTGATTGGGATTCTATTCCAGAGCGAGGGAAGGCTGTTGTGTTGAGGTTTAAATGCCTGGAGGTGGAGCATGTCCATTAATTCCGGGTTAGACATGGCCTTGTACGTCAGGCAGAGATCGCCTCTGAGTAGGTGGTAAGCAACTGAGTAGAGCTGGAATTTCTTTAGTCGAGCTGCATAGGGCATCTGTTTGAGGCCCACAATCCTCTTGGTGAGGTACTTTTGGGGTCTCTCTCTAGCTGTTGCAGGTGTCGGTAAGGTACATCCCAAATGGGGCATTGTACTCAATTATGGGCCTGATGAGTAGAGGGGTACAATGACCTCTGTTGATCTAGATGTGAACCCTTTCATGATTAGGTGGGCTATATAGAAGGTTTTTCTAACCACTTTGGCAATGTGATTATCAAAATAGAGGTTACTATCTACTTGGGTCCCTAGATCCCTAATTACATCTTCCGTAGTTAGCGGATTACCACCTATGTGGTAGTTTGTGGGCACATTGTTTTTCCCAAAGGGGGTGACTATGCACTTTTTGGCATTTAGCTTGGCCATGGTTCTGACACCGGGTATCAGTCTCCGTAAGACCCTTCTGGAGGATGCTTGTGTCAGCTGGAGAGTTGATTATGGCTCCCAGTTTGCAATCATCTGCGAACTTGGTCAGCCACAGTCCTCCTGTGCTTGCCTGTACCTCAAAGAAGTATATACCGAACAGGAGAGGTCCCATGACTGAGCCCTGTGGGACACCACTTGTAACTGGTTTGGAGTCGGACTCTTGCCAGGCTCCTCTGCACAGCCAATGAAAGAACTTGTCATGGAGCCAATCAGTTAGGGTATAGGGAACCTCCAAAGACTTGACCTGTTTTCAGTTTGGATTTGTCATGGGTTGGTCATTCTTACTCGACCTGGTGGACATTTTTGAAAAGGTCACCAAAACAATAGATGAAGGCAAAATGGTATACACCACATACCTTGACCTAGCCAAGTCTTTTGACATGGTTCCCCACTCAGGCATAGAAGAAAAGCTAAACAAACTAGGAATAAACCCCAGTGTCACCCGCTGGATTGCCATCTGGCTAACGGAAAGAATGCAGGAAATCAAAATGGGGAGGTTACCTCAACAAACAGGCCAGCCACTAGTGGAGTACCTGAGTGTTCTATGCTCAGACCTCTTCTGTTTGGCATCTACTTTTCTGAAATTAAAGGCAATACCAAAGGGCTCTGGCTGACCAATTTTGCAGATGACTACATGGTGGGAGCAGTCCTTGAATTCCCAGGTGACTTAGCCATCCTTCAGGAAGGCTTGTGCCTAATAAAGAACTAGTGCCAAAATCATGGGCTGAAAATAAATGCCAAAAATGCATTATTGTATTCTCAGGGAAGTCCTCTACCCCAGGAAACTACCACATTGACAACACACCTGTAAGAGTTGACCCAGTTGTTTGGGATTTGTGAACTTATGTAGACAGTGGCCTAACTTTTGACCAGCATGTGTCCATTGTAAGAAAGTTATTCTGTACTGCACAGCTTATAAACAGAGATTGTGTCTAGATCTAGGGATGTCATTCTCCCCCTTTACTCAGCCATCATTAGGCCAGTCACTGAGTATAATGCCCCCTTTGGCATGTATCTGTTCAGAACACGGAACAACTGGAATGACCACAGAGATACCGTACCAAAAGGATACAAAGCCCAAACAACATATCCTACATGGACCAACTCAAAGTCCTGTCACTGTTTGTTTGTGTCTTTCGGCTTTTCCCGGTTAGGGGTCGCCACAGCGAAACTCCGGTCCGCTAATGATTGGCAGTAGATTTTTACATACTGGCTTGCTGGGCCTAACACACAACACTGTATTCCGTATAATACAGACTCTTAAGAGCTTACCTATGTCTGGCATACAAGGCATCATCTGACCAAATACTGATGGATTTACTACACATTAGAAAGTCAGATGTCATCAGAAATACTCACCCTAGGGATATAAACCTCTTCTTCCAAACCATTGTGCTGATGTTGCAGGACAGGTATATCTTGCAGAGGATACCTCTGCTCTGGGACAGACTGCCCATCCACGTAGAACAAAACTCATTCCTGCCGATATTCAAACTCACCTAAGATCTGTGGATGAAAAACAGTTTACCCCAGGACTGCCCCCTGCACTACTCATGGTCCAAGGCAGCTCCTAAATACTTTATCCCTTGCATAGGTTCCCTCAAATTATCTATGGTATGAGCCTTTTTACTATCATTAGGTGTAAAATGTAATTATCAACTATGAGATGAGCAAGGCTCATCTCTTAACAAAATGGGATAGGTTAATTTGAGCATAAAAAAGGAAATAGGCTGGGCTTAAAATGGCCCACAAGGGCAGCTGGCCTAGTACTTGCCTATGAAGGTATGCAGTCACAGCAGATATGATTAATATGTTAGGTATGTTAGGAAAAGTGGCTGTTGAGCATAGTCATCATGGTAAGGAGCGAGAGGCATATCACAGATGACTGGGAATAAGCATTCTAGTACCATTATACAAGAATAAGGAGGATAGTCACAACAGCAGGCAGTACAGAGATGGCACACCCATGTCATATTGCATGGAAATGCCAGTCAGGTTGATTGATACATACGTAGACTAGTAGAAAGTAAGATGGGAGATGAGCAGTTTGGATTCAGATCAGGGTGTAGTACAACAGACCCAGTGTTTGCAGTGAGACATATAATAGCGAAGAAGCTGGAGATGAGAAAAGAGTTAAACTGGGCATTCCTATGCTTGGGCAAAGCATATAACATGCCAAGAAAGTTGAGTTGGGCAGTTGATGGGTTGAAGTTTTCTAAACACTGTTAGAATTACCACAGGTAACATAAAAGGGCTCTGTGGCACAAGTATGAAAACTCTTTGGAGTCTGAGAGGAGAGGTTACCAGTAAGAGTGGGGTGCATTAGGGTTTAGTTGTGAGCCCACTTAATACTGTTGGTGGACTACTTCAGTAAGTAGGTTGGTGGGGACAGATCATCAAAGCTTCTCGGTGCGTACAGTGTGGCAGTACAAGCAGACTCTGAACAGGAACTTCAGCAAATGGTAGTGGACTGGAATAAAAAAACTGAAGGTACATAGGATGAAACTGAGTACAAACAAGGCAGTGATCATGGCAGCAAATGTGGGAAATCAGAAGAATTTGAAAAATAAGCTGGAAGGGAAATAGAACAAGTTAACAGCTTTGTTTATTACTGGGAGGCATGGTTGAGGAGAAGCAAAGTCTAAATGAAGAGGTCAGAGCTAAAATCAGAGATGCTGCAGCCAAGTGGCACAAGGTTTCGGGGCGGGGGGGTAGTGTGCGATAGTATAATGTGCCAAAGAAGCTGAAAATTAGTCTGTGCATAACACAGAAACCTGGGCAGTGAAGGCATGGCAGCTGTGGGAGTTTGAGGTGATGGCAATGAAGTGCATTAGATGGGTAGTAGGATGCAAACTGTGAGACAGATGAAGAATCGAAGACATCAGAACAAAGTTTTTTCCACTTATTGGACTGGGTGTGGGGGTTAATATCCTAGAAAGTGAAAATTAATGTACAGTATAATCAAGCATTTACACACACATTTTCGGCTAGTGGAAGAAATTATTAAAAAATACTGGCCTTTACTTAAAGTCAATAATGAGACAGGGAAATATATTCCTGACCAATCTTCCTTTATTAGGAGAAGAGGAATGAATTTAAAGGACATATTTGATAGGAATGACTTTCAACAGTGTGACAACGTTAGTTCCAAAAGGGATACCTTTAAATGTGGTGTGTGTCGTCAGTGTGAATTTATTTTACAACAGCAGGATAATCAGATCCCTTCTAGAGGTATTAGGTTTACAGCATTGAAATGTTATAATTGTGGTACAAGAGGAATTGTATATATTGGTATATGTTTAAGCTGTAATAGTTTTTAAATAGGGAAAACCACACGTATCCTTAGAAAAATAATTTACGAACATTTTTATGAAATTAGTAAAGAAAAAGAATTCAATGCCTTTTATAAACACTCATTAGTTTGTAATAATATGAAAATAAAATTTGCCGTGTTAGAACAAGTAGGTAGTGACCCCTGGGGAGGTAGTTGGGAGTCTAGGGTCGAGTTTCGAGAATTATTTTGGCAATTAAAAACTGATGCCAGTAGACCCCCTGGCTTGAATGATAATATTAGTATAAGCAGTGTATTAAAGTTACAACAGGCTAAGTTATGATATGCCAACATTGGATTTACTTGAGGTGTTTATAGGCATTTATATATATTTTTTTTCTCTTGGGTGATCCAGCATGTTTATTCAAGTTTTTATGTTCTAGATGTATCCTGTGTATGTTTTTGTTATATTCAGGCTGTCTTTTATATTTATTTTGGTTATGAGGAGTGCATTAGTTTAGTTAAGTTACTCAACAGCATTTCATTCATTCATGTTTATTATTCCATTTACTAGTGTTTCAACTGTTTTAATTGGGTATTTACCTGTATTAATATTTATTATTATGTTTCAATAGATTATATTTTTTTATTTATTTATAATGTCTATTTTTACTATAAGTTCAGAACAACATGTGTAGTTTTTAACATTTATTACACTAATGGATGTGTGTATTGTTGCGCTGACTGTTGACTGTTTTTAATATTTCATAGCATGGCTATATATATGTATATATATATATATATATATATATATATATATATATATATATATATATATATATATATATATATATATATATATATGTGTGTTATAAGGACTGTCATTTTAAGAAACTTCAATCTTCTAAGAAAATTAAATAATTATTCAATTATACTACAACATAGTATATTTAAGCACCTTAGTTTTACAAGATTATTGTTCTGATGAAGCTTTGTATTTGGCAAAGTGAAAGCGCGCTTAACGTTATTGGAGTGGATTTTGTCTGCTTTTATTTGTTTGACTATTTCTGGGATTAAACAAAGGTTTTCAGTATCCAGTTGCCTGATTCTGTTCATCACCGCCTTGTTTGTGTTTTTTATTGGCTTGTGGTTCGTTTTTTGGGTTTCCTGACATCAGAACAATAGCCAGAGTAGACCTGATTGCAGAGAAGATCGGAGAGAACAGATTGCAGTGTTTCATGAAAGCAGATGATGATTTGATAAAGCAGATTTGTAGGAAAAAGGCAAGATGGGGCAAGGATATCCAGCCAGCAGATAGAGGGATTGCATGAGAGAAGACCTGCAACAGTTTGGCATGACTGTCAAAGAAGGTAGGAGAGAGGCTGTGAACCCAGAGAGCAATACCCAGATCATTGAAGAAATCGACTGATGATTATTACGATTATCCATTTCATTTTTAGTTGTTTTCACTGAAAGGGATTTGTTCATAATGAAATGGTTGTCTTTTTGTCTGCTATGGTTTAACCAAAAAGACTGGGCTGGCATGTATTTTGGTGCAAACATTCGGTTTTAAGTATGTCACAATTTGTCTGTACATATGGCTATGAATTAAATGCACTTCCAAGGGAAGGTTTGACTTTAGATGATCATATGTAGCATACACTGGAGCCATTAATTTTGCTGCTTAGACAAAGCTCTGTTTTCTTTGTGAATCCGTTTCCTGATCAAGGTCTGTAGCTAATCCATTTGCCATTTTAATTAATGAGAATGTGCAGGGAGAGGGACACTGAACATGTTTTCTTAATTCAGTTGTACAACTTTTTTAAACTTGGTCCAGTTCCACCCCTTTTGTTTGAGTAATTTGGAATTTGTGCATTTAGTTGCCATGGCTCTTATTTGTGCAATTTATGTGATGGTTGAGGGAGTTCTCAACTCTTTATGGATTTAATGCACTCTAAATACCCATGTACTCCACCTATGACTTGCCACTCACTAATTTATTACCTCCAGCTTGTTTACTGTCTGAAATGTATCCATTTTACTTTTTAGTTGCAAATTCACTTGTTTGTTTTTATTTCATTTTTATTACACAGTTTATTGGTATGGCTTTTATATTCATTGTTTTTGCTTACTTGTTATACCATACTTGTATACAAGCACTTTAGTATAAACCTGAAATTGGATTCTTTTCACTGTGATACTGCTTATATTTTTGTGTGAACTATCTGGTGAATCATGTACATTTAACCCTGAATGGTACAGTAAAGGACATGTTTGTTGGCTGAATTAAACATTGAAGTTGGACTTTTAATTTCCCAAACCAAACATGTCTCTTCAGGCACATCCACTCCTAATTTATAGAACTGTGCTCATGTTCACTCTTTTATAATACATTTTATTCATCCACCCCTCCCATTACTTACTTGAACTAATCAAACTACTTGGCACCACCTTGCACTTGAAAAGGTCCCATCCAAAATAGTAAAACAAATAGCGTGCAAGTTCCCACTTAAACCGATTCAAATAATCCATACCAATTTATCCTGCAACTTACCAACACCCTGGCTAAAACACTCAATTTACAAAGCCCTTCACTTCATCATTAAAATAAATACTCTTACTTTAAATACTTCTCCTACACAGCTACATAGAATTTTGGTCCGTACATATTCAGTAATACAAGCTGAACATAATATTGCCGAATGCTTATAACATGCTTAAACTAAAGCCACCTACATTCTCTAATCTCAACCAAAAACTTGGACATCTTGGCTAAAACATGGAACACCCTGCATAAAACACCATTTCCTCATTATCCTCAATGCCAGACCAGGTACTAGAAATGGTGATGGCACAGTCTTCCTAATTAAAGACAATTTTCAAATACTCAAACAAAATAAAACTATTTACTAATGATCCTGATCACAACCATATCTTTACAGCTATTCGGCCATTCTCCTTTCATCCTAGCTGTAGCATACCTACAACACCTTCCACCAATCTACAAAAATTCAAAACCTTAATGAACAATATCCTGGATCAGATTAGTCCCTTCAAAAAAAACATCTTGCGTGTCTTCAACATCAAGCTCCTCCACCCTAAAATCATTGACATATATGACTTCTTTTGCAGTCATGGACTAACTGAGACAATTTAAAGACTATGCCAGACCAAACGTCAACAAAGGGAAACACTCCCTATTCGACTTTGTGATCACAAATAAACCCTCCCTTAGTAGTAAACATTCCATCCTTTGCCCTGCATCAATGACCAATGCCCTAGAACATTCACCATGCAGCCACCAATAACTGACAGCCAGCCCACCTTACTACCTTCTGACCCAAAACCCAAATTCAAATAAACTGAAACAACACATCTCAAACACTCCATGGCAAGAACATCTGACCAATAACTCCTCTTAAATTGCCACTTATCGCCAGTCGGGTGGCATAAAGGTAGGTGATGAAGGTTTGATTTATAGGTTCATAGCCTGTACTAGGCTAACAAAACACGGGAGCCATTTTAAGCCTAGCCATGCATCTGTAACATATCTGGCAAGTTTAGTACCCAAAGATTTTTCTAAGGGGTATATGTAGGTGGGGGCTTGGTGGTCAAACATTTACAGGCTACCTCTGTCCATTAGCACAACCGTAACCTCTCTCCCACTATTTAAAACTAACCTAAAACTTTTCTTCTCCAACCACTGGTTATGTTCTTGTACTAACCCTGCCTAGCTACCTCTGTCCATTACCACAACCATAACCTCTCTCCCACTATTTAAAACTAACCTAAAACTTTTCTTCTCCAACCATTGGTTATGTTCTTGTACTAACCCTGCCTAGCTGTTATTCTCTAATCTATCTGCTACCCACATAACCTAATTTTTTCTACCTTAAATCTTTATGTACCCAATCTATACTCGAATCTTCACTCTTAATTCCTATCTCAGTCACTACTTAGTACTACTTACCATGCTCAAAACCTACCAGATACTGTACTTACATTTCTTTTTGTATACTATGTTAAACTGAAGATGACTTACTCTATATTAATGCCATCTCCTAATCATTACCGTCAGATGTTTATATATTTTTAAGTATATTTTTGTTTTTATATGTATTTTGTGTGTTACTTTTAGTATATTTTTTAGTATGTTTTTGTTTTGGAGCTTTTCTCCCAGGGCCTCCACTGAAAATGGACACGTATCCAATTGGACTAGCCGGTCAACAAATGTAAAATAAAATAAAATAAAAGTTAGGGACATAGGTGCCAGACCAAGGGTGAATTTCCATTTTTCCCCATCCACTTGTCCAAATTTCACTTGACTACAGTTAGGGAAGCACTCCGCTTTACATGGATGGGAAGCCTGTTCCAGAAAAGTGGTGTACTCGAAGACAAATACCTGTCCCTCCATCCTAGCTGTTTATGTTGCAAGCAAGGTTTAAATCCTTAGATCAGGTAACTCTGATGGTGTTTGTTTTGACTTTATGCAGAAAGTCCATCAGAGCAGGATCCAGGGATGCCAGGCATAGATCATCCCTCAGTCTGTAGGACAGTGAGTGATGTGATAGGGCATTTTAGGTAATTTACTTGGGGCATGTTTTTATGCCCTGTATCCTTTTTGTAAGGAACTCTGTGCAGCTGTTACAGTTGTTGCATGTGCCTCGTCGGGTACAATACCACAGAGGGAATTGTACTTCACAATCCGTCTAATGAGGGCTATTTACAGTGGAATGATGACTCCCTTGGATGTAGATAGTATACAAGTTGCACAGTGTAGAATGATTAGTGCTTCAAGCAATTGACAGAGTGGCAGGGAGGGATGGGCTTCACCATCACTTGATGGGTTAGTGGTCCTTTGGGTTTCTCCTGAGACCATCCCTGGTGGTGTCTGGGGATGGTGCTTTTGGGAGGTGTGGCTCAAAGCAGGGGATGGGGATAGTGTGGGGACATGGCTAAGTAGCTGCAGAGGTGGGGGTGAAACTGTGCATGCTTTCATTCCATGCTCAGCCCTTGGACATGACCACTGGAGCCAGGAATGAGGGGAGAATAACATGTTAGGTCTAATGCAGAAATCCCCAAGTGGATGCTGATTGCCAGACCCCCAGGATGCCCTTAAGATCTGTACCGGCCCCAGCCCTATCGGAGTACGTCTGCAGAGTTCCTAAGTGACTGGTAGACCTAGCACTCAATGTGGAGCACTGGGTAGGCACCATAGGATGAAGCAGAGAAGAGAAAAAGCACCCCACCCCTTTACTAACTAACCTGCTTTTTTTCTCTGTCCAGGATTCCTTCTTCTCCAAAGTCTCAGTTATTTAAACAAAATTGCTTTTAGTTGTTTGGTTAGTTATCTATAAGCTCAGGGATGATGCATGAAAGGTATGGAAAAAGAATCCCACCCTGACCAACTGGAAGCACTTTATCCTCTTAAGCAACCTAAAAAACACACTAGATGTTCTAAAACAAACTCCTTAAACCCCAGCACAGAACACAGTAATCTACAACCAAAGGAAATTCTGGAAGCTAGTAAGTCTCAACATCAGTGTCAAATACCGTTCCTTGACTGCTCCCACGGGATCCACCATTAAAAAAAAAATTCAGCGGCTGAGTAGCCTGAAATTTATCTTAAAATGTTGATCACACACTAATACAACAAATCTGCCTCATTTTCAACTTTGAAAGCTTCTCCATCTTTCACTCCAGATTCTCCTCCCTTCTACTTTAAGGATACCTACCAAAGACGTTGCTACACTCCTAGAAAAAATCCCAACAGACTCCCGTCCTGGTTCTGACAGTATCAGTTTGCAAAGATCACCTGCCACTCCAACTAAAGATCACCTGCATCTCCAAAAGCATAATGTGCACATATGGAAAATAGCCAGAGTCAGACCGATTTATGAAATGACTTTAGACCCATCTCAGTCCTTCACACCCTGGGAAAAATACTGAAAGCCTCATCTACACCAGTCTAACTTCTGACCTAAAAACACACAGATAATTAGACCATAACATCACAGGTTCTGGAGTGATCATAGCACTGTGACTGCCTTGTATACTCTCTTACTGATGACATTCTTGTGAGCAGGGAAAGACTTTCTAAAAGATACAGTTTTTAAAGATCTCTCCAGAGTCTTTGGCACAGTCAACCACACTCTACTCCCGAAATCTCTTCACTCAGCCATAACTCCTGAACTCTTTTCATGCAGCCAGCATAAGCCCTGATTGTAGATCCTCCAAGGTGCAGATTGGCTTTATTGGTTGGATTTATCATATGGCCTGATGTCATGTGCTATTTAATGGTGTTAATTATCATTATCACTGATGAAGTCTTTATTCAAGATGAAGGTACTTGACTGTTTTACTTTAGATTTTGGAATAAAGTGGTCCTTGTGTGCTGTTGGCCTGCCTTCCTTCCTTTGGTTCTGGCTTGTCCCCTTCTCCCACTGCAACTGTTTCCCAAATTGTGCCACAAGGATCCATCCTATCCCCATTTTCTTTGCCCTCTTTGTAAATGCAGTGTCTCTTGATATCCTCCGATTTCAAATAATTCATAGGTTAGGTTAGTACTAAGCTAACTGTCCTTGTGAGCCATTTTAAGCTTAGCCAATTTTCCCCTAGTGAGACTCAAACCCTGCACCTTGTGTTTGTAAGGCAAACACTGTAACCATTAGGCCACTCTACCAATAATGGTATACATATACATAATATGTTGTTTTAGAGGCCTACCCTCTCTCCACTCGCCATCAAACTTCAACTAGATGAAAGACCTGAATGCTCTAAAGAATGGTCTAGGCTCTCGCATCCTAGCCCCTCAGTTGTCTTAGAACAAAGGCAGTGCACTTTGGCATACCTCAGAGACTCTCCAGATTTACCGGAGTATGGGTTATCTGTCTCTACCAGAACACCACCCTCAGGACATTGCCCCACTACAGACACTTAGGCATCTGGGTAGCCCTAACCTTTAACTTCCAGCATCACGTTCTGCTAATCAAGACAAAAGTGAACAAACTGCTATTCTGGGCATGGAAAATATCCTGTTTTTTCAGCCCAGCTGCCAACAATTTGGAAAGGAATTCTTCTTCCACTACTGGAATACAGACTCTTTCCAACTCTGCTTCACTGTTACAAACTCTCTTTGCCAGCCTAAAAAGCATAAAACACACATCTTTGCTGCCTACTCCAAAAAATATGGGAGTCAGTTCTAGAAAACCAGGTCTATCTCTTCACTCATCAATTAAAAAAAAAAAAAAAAAAAAAAGAGTTCAGACTTTATAAACCAAACTCACTGCAAATGCTTCCACACTAGTCCCTTCACCTAATTCTACACATCACCAGGTCCAGAACTTTCTGTAATCTCTCCCATCACTGTTTCTCTTTCACAATATCTCCCTGCTGCACTTTTTTCCTGTCCTTCAACTCAACACACAAGGTGTGAACAAGCTCAACACCCAAGACCTCTTCCTATGTTGATAATCTACAATCCAGTTACTTGTTTGAAAATTATTGTAATTGCTTGTGTAAATGCTGTACAGATGCTTGTAATAATAAATGTGTTTTTATATTTTGGTTGTGTACACTGGACTGTCTGAAAGTGGTCCAATGAATGAGTGAATGAGTTAAACTGAGAGGGTTAACTTTGGCCTAAGTTCTGCAGTTGATGTATTACAAGTGATTTATTGGTAAATTTAGGATAAGCTGTTACAGAATGTGTTTACCTAACTCATTTACAAACTGCTGTACATTAAAGGTCGTGTTTAAAGGTGCAAAATTACCTTTGTTTTTTGCATAAAAAAGTGCATGAATCTTTCTTTTTTTATGCAAAAAAACAAGGTTGTTTTGCATAATTTTATAAATAAAATAATTAAAATTGCTTCTGAATGCAGAAAACTAAACCTACAAAGCCATATTTACAGCATTAATATTAATGGACAGGAGGCACTTTAATCACTTTGGGTTCCAGCTCTAATTATGCTAAAGTAGCATGGGTAAAAGTCCTTGTGTATTAGTTATGCAATTGCCAAACTGTAAAATTAACAGTTTGACAAAAAAAAAAAATGGTTAGTTTTTGGCCAAAGTGTTAATTTAACAGTTTGACAATTACTATAATACTCCATTTCTTACCCATTCTAATCCAACGTAATTAGAGCTGAAACTCAGTGATTTAAGTGCCTCCTCCCTGCCATTTAATATTAATGCAGTATACATTGCTTTGTATGTTTAGTCTTCAACATTTGGAAGCAAACTTTAAATATATGTATATTTTTTTAAATGATGCAAAATGAATGTTTGTTTTCACACAAAAATGTGTTCACATGCATAAAGATGCATGCAAGCACTTTTATGTGTAAAAAGTTTATTTTGCGCAAATAAACATGTTCTTGATATGATCATGATTTACACTTCTTGTTTACAAAAGGTTGACAAACTCTAGGTTTCTTTAATTACTGGTACAGTTTTGCATATGTGCATTTATTTAATTTAGCAGCATTAAAAGAACCTGTGGGTAATGACAGCAGTATTATACTTGAAGGGCCCCTTACTGTTGATTTGCCTGTGAGCTGACTCAGAATTAGACTCCTACTCCATTAGTAAGCACTACCAAATATTAAATTGTAGGTGTGTACTAGATTGCCTACAACAGGGAAGGGGTGGATTATTTGCATTCACTACAGTCTTGTAATTCAGTGAAGTCACAGGCTGTAAGAAATTACTAGCTCTGGTCATGCTGGATCATATGGCCTCTTCCAGTGTTATGGAAAACAGCTGACAGATTTGCAGTGTGCCAATTCCTGGCCAGTGTCCTAAGGACAACTTGTTGATAAGCTTGCAGCTGCACATTAAAAGGAACATACTGAGGCCTGTGGTTTGTAGACTGCCAGTAATGTGGCTTTGAGAAGGTCGTGTAACTACAACAACACTGTGCTCACCACAGGTAATGTATACAGATGAGAGAATGAAGGCAAGCTGACCGATACAGTCGTTTACCTTAATAGATTTTTGAGTAGCCATTGCACAGAGTTGATCCTACATTAGTTAGGAAGGTCTAGGGTACAAAACTTCCTTTATTCATGACTGGTGTCATATTTCTGTAAGACTTGGGAACACTAACATTTCTGTATATGCAGATGGCATGATCATTTGAACTTGACAAATGTCTCCATCTGTGATGAACTCTGCTCGTAACATTTGGCAGCATGGTAACCTTTATATTGAGAGTATTTGTTTGTATTAAAGGTCACATCCATAAGTTTCATCTTTGATGTAATCCAAATAATATTAATAATTGAAAATTCATTTTCTTAAGCTACTAATGGTTACATAGTTTGCCTGGCGATAAAAATTGTTCTAAAACGTAATCTGTAACATTTGGAGGTTTCAGCAAAGTAGATTTCAAACAAATCATTTTATTACCACTTATAAGTTTAAGGTTGTCAGTTGAAAAAATTCTCTCTTAACAACTAAGACCAATATATAGTTTATTTCAAAACGTCATCTGTAGAAATTAGGTTTATTACTTTTGTGGCAAACTGGACCACAGGGCCGGTGTTAGCATTTTGGAGCCCCCAGCAAATGAGAAGGTGGGGGGGGGCCTTAGTATATTCCAGTCTAAGTATCATGTTGTCACTGCCAGCCCTGCTAAACAGCCTTTTAGTTCATGGTGCAAATTTTTAGGAGTAGTACACACAGACTGAACTGTAGCTACAACGATCTTACAGCAGGCCTGTGTATCTCACTGTGTTGGCCCATCTCACAAAGTGGCATTCACAGCTACTGGCATTTAGTTGCAACAATGTTACATTGCAACAACACTATGTACAGGTCTGTACTTAAATGAAATGGCACCCTAGGCAATGCCTGCTGTTTCAGCCCCCCCCCCCCCACACACACACACACACACACACCCTCCAGTCTTCCACTCATATGGGCCTCACCATACCATGCACATTACTTTTGTCTTCCTTTTCTTACATGTTGCCTTACTCTTCAGCTTATTATAGAGACCATAACTTTCTGTATGCTCTGAGGAGCATTTTACACTTTTTTTTTTTTTCCTTTTACACAACCAAAGATGGTTTGAACAGAAATTGTAATTAAGGAAAGAAATTCAGTGCTGTTGTTCAGCTTTAGTTTTCCTTGCATTCTTTCAATACACCTTTTCTGATGAAAATAACACAGTAGTAGCCATTTAGAAAATAACTTAATTAAGCTGCTGCTACCTGGAAGCCATAGGGGATATAACTCGGGGATACATTTTGGAGCATTTCCCAATCTTTTGATCCAGTGGTGGCCTACCCAAAAATTATGGGTATGAAAAGAATTTCTTTTTTTTTTTTCTTCCAAGCCTTGATGTTCAAAACTGGCAAGATATTAGTGCACAATAAACTAACAAGCCAATTGCTGTAAGGATACACTGGTCTTATCTGGTAATACTGCCTACCTTCCTAATCCTCAATAAAAGACCACCACTGCCTATGCATCCCTCTGGTGTTAGATTGGGATGAAAGGAGAGGTTCAAATGACCACAGTTTTGCATTTCAAGTGACTGTTGACATACACATACATAGCATTACTCCTCACCCCTAACCCTCAAAGGCAGCTACCTGTGTACATGCCTGATGTGCGATTTGTGAGGAAAGTGAAAAAAAGGCATGATTACAGTAATCTACTTTGCTCTTCCCAGACAGTACAAGCTATAGTAACCTTCTATGTACACCTCTGAGGTTTGTGAGAAAAGTAAAATAAACTGTGACCACACTGTCCTCAGAACAAACACAAGCTATAATGACCTCCTGCTCACACCACTAAGGTTTGACTGTGATGAAAATTAAAGTAATAACCACACAATCCCCTGCACCCCCCCCCACGTAACCTACAACAGCTTTCTGTACACACACAATCTATGCAGGGCTGGTTTTAGAATGGATGCAGCTGAAAGCAGAGGCCATTATCAGCTTTATCCTAATAGGGCCATGTCACAGCCTTGCTCTAGTTAAACAGCATAATCAGAAAATGAATGCATTTTTTCACTTCATTATTCCCCAACCAGCTAAAGCTTTTGTGAGGCCCCCACACTGTCATGGATGATTAAAGGAGCCCCCCATATCTATTTATACAGTCTGGGGACTGGGAACCACCAGACTCATAGAAGATCTAAGTATCTGAATGTCCTGTGATATATTTTGTGCATTACATTTGAATTACAATTAATTGTTAGCTGCACTTTTTACTGAAACCCAGAAGAATACTAGTCTTGTACTTATTTCAGCAAATTGCAATACGTTGTGCAACACTGGATCTGCCATACCATATCAATGACTGCTGTTTGGCAGTCGTCAAGCAGCAGCAGGGGTAAGTTCACTGAGGAGTAATGCACACCTGTCACTGTCCTTGATTTCACAGACCTTCCCTGATTTTGCTCATAGTTTTGCTCTATCCTTTGTAAAGTTTGGTTTTATGGTAAATCACTCAGGACTACAGACAGTCAAGAAATCCAGACATCCGTTTTATACTTCTTATTGCCCAAAAACATGCATGTTGATGCAAATGTGTTGTTCAATTAACTTTTTAAGTGAATTAGAGTAATATTTAAAACATGTTCCTTATTGTGAGCCTTTATTCTGCTATTATATTTGGCACTGTGCTGAATTCTTCACCAAAGAAGTTGAGATTTATATTGTCTGGTGTTCTGCCAGTATTTATAAAACTCACTGAAACAGAAAACCATCCCTGATGATTCAAAATGTTGTACCTTCTTAAAATCCAAGGTTTACACCAAGATCATTCACTCTGGACTGAGCTCTCTAATCCTTACCTTGCTCATGTTCATTACCAGCTTTATCATAAAAGGGTCATACCACAGGCCCATTCACGTTAAAGAACATAGTAAGGAAATTAGTACATGTTTCTCCTCATTTTTCCCCAACCAGCAGCAGCTTTTGTGGGGGGCCCTCTTAAAGGTCTACCTTGCAGTCACGAATAGTGCAGATATCTGAAGATGGCTCTGTTGTTAGTTTTAGTGGACAGAATGTCCACCAGCAGGGTTTAACTAAGTCAGAGGCACTACGTCAATGGTAAAACTCTCTCAGAATAGCTCAACTCAGTATCCGTAGCATTAACAACAAACTGAGCCAATTGCATGCCCTTTTGCAAGTGCATGCATTTGAAATACTTTGCCTTACAGAAACTTGGTTAAAACCCCCTACTCATGACCTAGAAGATACAACATCCTTAGATGTGACCGCACTTCCAAAAAGGGTGGTGGGGTAGCCATCTTGTATAAATCTGAACTTCAAGTTTCATCCTATAATGTGCTACTACCCTCTAATACCAATGCAGAAACCCTTACCATCAAACTCCAACTTAACAAATCTAAATCTATTTATATAATTTGTACCTACATTCCTCCCGGAAATAATATTAACACTCTTGAAAACATTCTTAGTAGCCTTTCCACCCTGCTACCTCAAGAAACAATTGTACTAGGTGATTTCAACATTGACTGGACTACCTGTAGCTCCCCCAATCCCAACACTCACATTAATCTTTATGGTTTCACCCAAATAATAAACACCCCCACAAGAATCCACAAACCTAGTAATAAAGAAGCCACCCTCGACTGGATTCTTGTAAATAGTCATCCTGAAACCTATATACCAGGAACGCTTCCAGATGACATTAGCGACCATGTTCTAACCTATATAACAAAGCAAAAGACTCATAGTCCTACCAATAACACTTTTATAACCTTTTGTTCAAAAAAACACTTTCAAGCAGAAAACTTTCAAAATGAACTAAAGGCCTGTAACTGGTCACCTCTGAAGCAACTCAATCTGGATGAAGCAGTTTCCTACTTTAATACTAAATCCTAGATCTCCATGCCCCCCCTTTGCTCCTCCCGACCTAGGACCAAAACAGCTCCATGGCTCACACAACAAACCAAGTAAAAAATGTTCCAACGAAACAAAATATGGGCCAAATGGAGAGCCTCTAAGAGCTCTGCAGACCAGCTATTGTTTAAACAGTTAAGAAATGCAACCAAAAAGGACATTATCTTAGACAAAAAAAACTATTATTTCAACCTTCAACAATCTCATGCTAATAACCCTCAAAGGTTCTGCTCAGGCATTAACAAACTTCTCCAACCAGGTCATACCAAAACTCCTGCCCCATCTTCAATTCCTCATAATACTCCCTTGCAAATAGCTGATGCCTTCAACAATTACTTCACTGAAACTATTCAAGCCCTTGCAAAGACAATACCTCCCATCTCCCTTACAAAACACATGCAGTCCTGTGCCCTCCTTCCACATACAACCTGTACCAACAACTTATATCTGCAAACTCCTTCAAAAACTCAAACCATGTACCCCTTCTGCTGACCGCCTGCCAGCAGAATACCTTCAAATAGCTTCCAAAGTCGTAGCTTATCCCATATCCATCCTTATAAACCGAACAATCATAGAAGGTAACATCCCATCCATATGGAAAGTCTCCCACATTATCCCCTTACATAAAGGAGACAAATCCACTGATGTGTCCAATTTCTGACCAATTGCTTTACTCCCCCACTAGCTAAAATAATGGAAAAATGTATTCACCATCAACTACTTCAACACCTGCTCCACAATAACTTACTAGCCAACTGCCAACACAGCTTTAAGCCCTTTCATAGTACAACTACCGCCCTGCTAACTTTTACTGACTGCATAAACAGGAATCGAAATAACAACTCTCTATCTTCCGCATTATTCATTGACTTATCAAAAGCCTTTGACATGGTTAACCACAATTTACTGACCAGTGCACTAAAAGCACAATCTCTTGACCCACAAGCAATACTTTGGTTTACATCCTATCTAGAAAACGGACAACAAGCAGTGCTCTGGGACAACAACCTCTCCACACCCCTCCCCGTAAACACTGGAGTCTCTCAAGGCTCTATCCTAGGCCTCTTTTATTTTCCATTTTTATTAATGATCTCAATACTATTTTTCCTCAGGCCACCTGCATACAATATGCCAATGACGCTACTTTAATCTGTACTTCTCCTCCTAAACCCCCAAAAAACAAAATTGTTGCTTTTTGCTCCCACCCAAAAGTCTCCAGTGATCCACTTCACAATCACCTTTAACAAACAACTCTCTGGTAACTCTCAAACAGCGTGTCAGACTTGTTTTGTATAATCAATATTGCATTGCATATAGATACATGTGGTAGCCTTTACATTTCTAACAACTACATTTGAACGAGCCTATTGCTTATGAGTTCCTAACACTGCTCATATGTAGCTGGGGTATACATGCACTACGCTTTGTGCACGTGGAACACATCTAGGGACATAAGAATCACATATGCCTAGTACTACTAATTACACACTCTCTACAGATGAAACTGTTTCTACCACTGTTTATTCTTTATCTCTGCATTTTGCATAACTGTTGAGTCACAAATGTACCTGTTTTTGTAATGTACTTACTAAGTTATTTGAACAGTGTTGATTTTTACTGATGTATTGTTGCATATGCAACTAATTTGTGCCTGAAAAACCTTCTCTGCTTTATTATCCCTGTTTTAATGTTTGGCTCACTACCTCCTCTCTTTTCCTACTTTCTTTAGTCTAGTGAACTAGTACATCCCTGTACTGAATAACCTGCATATTCCCTCCTGGAAGCATTGGAAACTTGACTGAACTTGGATTCCACCTACCAGTCTCAGTGAAAACAACCCTTCTAAGACTGATAAAGTACGTGTATATCCAGCTACCTGTACTTTATACCACCATTTAAGATTTAATGGTTCTGTCTCGCTAGGCCAGCTTCCCACCCAGAATAGCCAGCAGCCAACTTGCCCCTATTTTTCCCTTCTTGTTCTCTTTAGCTAACCCTTTATCCAGCCTATTCTCTCTCTGTGATACTTCCTTACTCACTATCTCCTCAGACTGTTACCCTGTATGAGAACACTTAGCTGTAGCTAAGCGACCATCCTCTAGGTGGTGCTCTATCTTCACCTTACTGCCCCAACCCTGCTTCTGTCACCTCTCCCACCCAATTCCCAGGGTATCTTTACCACACTCTAACTCTTTACTTCCCTACTTTTCTCTCTCTAGCCTCATTACATACTTCCACATACTTACCCTCTGACATACTTGCTTACATTTCCTGCTCTACACATTGTCTTCCTCGAAAGCTCTCTCTCTTGTCTCTACCCGCTCCATTCGCCCTGCGGCCTCACTCTGCTCCCCTACCCTGCCCCTAATTCCCACCCGCCCCCAGTGGTCCTACCTTTATACTACTAGTAGACACACCCTATCCTTTCCATACCAATCAGACACCTAATATCACAAACCAACTCAAATCTCTCCTTGAACACCACACCCACTAATTATCTAAACCTCCTCCCCTATCTACTCTCCTTTACAACTACCTCTCAACATACCTCAAACTATATCTTAACTCTTTCGTAACCTCTATTCACACAAAAATGGGTATATCAATCACCCCTCCACAGCTTAAACAGCTCTTCTGCTTATCACTTATATCTTCTCTTATAATTACTTACATCCTAACCTCTTATGAATACCCATTGAACTCTTCTTATTCATTCCCCTCTAAGTACACCAGTACATATACATCACCTCTCTCTCCTTCCCTCTCCAACCTTACCACACAACCCAACTATCTACATGCCAAATACCATAGACTAGCTCACTTCAAGTTAAGTAAACCTAAACCCAGGAAAATATCTGACATCTTTTACTTATTCCATCAATCAAAATACCTTAAACTCCTCCACCTTTTGTTAGATGGAGACATTCATCCTAATCCAGGCCCACAACATAATAAAACAAAAACACACAAAGTACTAGATAAAACTACATCTCTCTCACTTTCCATACCCAACAATTCTCTCTCTATTTCTCATCTCAATATACAAAGTATTTGTAACAAAATCAGAGACTATCCATGTGCAACTAACAGTGGGTAAAACTGCCTTCCAGTTTATAGCCTGCTACAGACCACCCTCCCAAACCCAGGAACCCCACTCGGCCTTTCTGAGACACTGGAAAATATGAAGGTCTCTCCAAACACCATTATATTGGGCGACTTCAACTACCCAAACATAGACTGGGAGCATTACTCTAGCTCCAACACCCTAGCCCAGAGGTTCCTAGAATTTATAAACTCAAATGCTATGGAACAACTTGTTACCACTCCCACAAGAGGGGAATACATACTGGACCTGATCATCACCAACATGGGGACTCTATGCTCCAGACCAGAAGTGTATCCCTCACTGGTAAGATCAGACCATAAACTAATCTCACTGGATATTCACATCCCGACCCCACCCCCTGCCCAGAAAACCACAGTGAAAAACTTCTCTAAAGCAAATTTCACACTCCTCAAAACCGAGGTGGAATCCTTCAAAGCCCCCGGGCCTGTGGAAAATATGACCCAGACCGCAGAATCCTTTATAAACGCATTCTATGAACACCTTCAGGAATGCATGGATCATGCGATCCCAAATAAAACCAAGACCCAATCCTCCAAAGGCAGACGTCCTGTCTGGTGGACCCCAGCCATAAACAAAGTATACAATAGAAGGAGGAAGCTACTAAATGATAGAGCAAAATCCCAAAAAGGGAAGGCATCACTGATCAGTATTAGCAAAAAACTATGGGCACTCATAAAATTGTCTAAGGCCAGCTTCGAGAGAAAAATTGCACAGGACACTAAGGATAATCACAAGGCTTTCTTTAGTTATGTTAGGAACCTGGGTGGTAATTCCCAGATATGCTCAGAATTAGTCCAAAATGACAAAAATACACTGAACCCACAGACATTGCCAACATCCTAGCTGACAGGTTCAGCGCAAACTTCCCACCAAAAGGGCAAATATCTATCCCAGAGTGCTGCCCCCCTGACATCTCAGATGCTCAGGTAAGAGCCGCCCTCTCCAAAGCAAAAAACACAGCATCAATGGGACCAGACGGTGTCCCAGGCTGCGTCCTACATGAACTCCAAGAAGAGCTAAACCCAAACATAAAACTACTGTTCAATCTCAGCCTTTACTACAGGATATGTGCCCAAAGAGTGGCGTACAGCAACAGTGGTCCCTCTCCATAAAGGTGGTGCTTCAACGGATCCTGGAAACTATCGCCCCATAAGCCAGACTAGCTTGGTCTGCAAAGCTATGGAAAGGATCATCATGGACCTCATAAATAAAGATATTGGGGACCTACAGACACTGGATCCTACCCAGTTCGGCTTTAAGGACAGATCCAGCCTCTTAAACCTGGTTGATTTGTTTGAAACAGTCACCAAGGCCATTGACGAGGGGAAGGTGGTCCACACAGCCTATCTGGACCTCGCAAAAGCCTTCGATACAATACCCCACTCGGGCATTATAGATAAGCTCACCAGCTTAAATATAAACCCCTATGTCACTAGATGGATTGCAAACTGGCTCAAGGACAGAACCCACATGGTTAGAATTGCTGGAGCCATGTCAGACTCCAAACCAGTTACAAGTGGTGTCCCACAAGGCTCAGTCCTGGGACCTCTCTTGTTCGGTATATATTTCTCGGAGGTACAGGCCAACACGGAAGGACTGTGGCTGACCAAGTTCGCAGATGACTGCAAACTGGGCCATAACCGACTCTCCAGCCGACACAAGCATCCTCCAAAAGGGCCTCATAGAAACAGACAACTGGTGCCAGAGCCATGGCCTCAAGCTAAATGCCAAAAGTGTATAGTCATCCCCTTTGGCAAAAACAAAGTGCCCACAAATTACCACATAGGTGGTAATCCATTAAGTACAGAAGAAGTAATTAGGGACCTGGGGACCTAAGTTGATAGCAATCTCTCATTTGACAACCATGTGGCCAAAGTGGTTAGAAAAACATTTTATATAGCCCACCTAATCATGAAGGGATTCACATCTAGATCAGGGCGTCATCGCCTCTTTACTCATCCCTCATCAGGCCCATAATTGAGTACAATGCCCCTTTTGGGATGTACCTTACCAGACACCTGCAGCAACTGGAAAGACCCCAAAAGTACCTCACCAAGAGGATCAAAGGGCTCAAACAGATGCCATATGCTGCCCGGTTAAAGAAACTCCAGCTCTACTCAGTGGCATACCGCCTGTTCAGAGGCGATCTGTGCCTGACGTATAAAGCCATGTCCAACCCGGAATTAATGGACATGCTGCACCTCAGAAAATCCAAATCCCATCGAGCTACGCCGAGAGACTTGAACCTCAGCACTGAAATAAATAGGACATGCTGGAGGGACAGATTCATAACCCAGAGGCTCCCTTCACTCTGGAATAAAATCCCAGTCCAGGTTAGGCAGAGTCCCTCATTGACTCTCTTCAAGAGGAATCTTGATGAGTGGATGGGAGATCGTAGGTTTATCCCGGGTATCACTTCTGTGTCACTGTTAGACAGAGGCACAGTATACTAACCTCGAAAAAGGGCATAGCAAAATAAATTTAAAATGGGTGGCAAAAGCCAAACACATTCTGGCTAGGCTTATAAATGCCCTAGGGCAGATAGCCTAGTATGAACCTATGAACCTATAAATCCGTGCCCTCCTTGAAACCCATCAATTTGATATGTTATGCTTAACTGAAACATGGCTAAAGCCATCAATCAAAGACAATGAAATCACCCCACCTGGTTATAATAATCATTAGACATGATCTCACTACCAAAAAAGGGGGAGGAGTAGCAATTCTCTACAAAACACAACTCCAAATTAGTACTTTAAATCTGACTTTTAACCTTGACAATAATGCTGAAATAATTAGCTCCAAACTCCAAGTCAGTACTACTAAAGCCATAAATATCATATGTGCATATCTTCCTCCTGGAAACAATATCGACACTCTCGAACATATCCTCAATTTTCTCTCTACCAACCTCCCTCAAGAAACACTAGTCTTAGGCGATTTTAACATCAGTTGGTACTCCTGTAACAGTACTAACCCCACCTCCCATATAAACCTATATGGCTTTAAACAACTCATTAGTAGTCCTACAAGAACTAATTAAACCAACAATAAGGAAACCATCTTAGACTGGATTCTTACTAATATTCCTCAACAAACCTATCAATTAGGCACCCTTCCAGATGATCTAAGTGACCACTCACTAACTTATATCATTAGACACAAATCAAACCTAGCCTTACCTACCACCTACAAAACACTACGATCAAAAAAACAATTCAACTCTGATCAGTTTCTTGCTGAACTAAGACAAAGTAATTGGTCCCGACTAAAATACCTTCCACTTAATGATGCTGTTGAATACTTTAATTCTACATTCCTATCCATACTAGATCACCATGTCCCAAGTCGCACTATTAGAACCAAAGCTAAAACAGCACCCTGGCTAACCAACAATACTAAGCAAAAAATCTTTCTCGGAAATAAATCTTGGGATAAATGGCATTCCACTAAGAACCTAGCTGACCACCACAACTTCAGAGAGCTTAGAAATAGTACAAAAAAAGCCATCCTGGCAGATAAAAAGAACTATTACTTTCAACTACAACAAACCACCAAAAAAGAACCCAAAGAATTTTGGGCTAGTATTAATAATCTTCTATCCCCAGGCCAGTCATTCACACCAACCCCCCAGGACTCTAATCCAAACAATCCTACACAAATAGCTAATGACTTCAACTCTTTCTTCACCAATACTATCCAAACTCTAGCAAATCACCTACCTCCTGACACCTCTAAATTACCCACACCTACTTTACATACTTCTCTTCTCCTTTACCTTCAACCTGCATCTACCTCATTTATCTCATCCCTACTCCATAAACTTAAACCCACCACCCCCTCTGCAGACAAACTTCCTGCAGAATTTCTGCAGATAGGAGCTAAAGCCATTTCCTATCCCATCTCAATCCTGATAAATAGATCTATAAAGGAAGGAATTTTCCCTTCCATTTGGAAGAGATCTCACATCATCCCACTACACAAAGGGGGCAATTCTAATGACTTCTCTAATTTTCGTCCCATAGCATTGCTATCACCTATAGCCAAAATCATGAAAAAATGTATCCATAAACAACTCCTTAACCACCTTCTCCATAACAACCTACTTGCTAACAGTCAACATGGATTTAGACCTTCTCACAGTACCACTACTGCATTACCCTCCTTTACTAACGCTATCAACCATAACCGTAACAACACTAATCTATCATCTTCTATCTTCATAGATATTTCAAAAGCTGTCGACATGGTTAATCATAAACTTCTTCTGCACATACTAAAATCTCTTTCAATTCATCCTTCGTCCTTATCCTGGTTTACATCTTACCTAGAAAGCCGTCAGCAGGCAGTACTTTGGGAAAACTCATTATCTAAACTCATTATCTAATCTCCTTCCTATCGCTTTAGGTGTACCTCAAGGGTCTATCCTTGGCCCACTCCTATTTTCTATCTTTATTAACGACCTCCAGTCAGCTATTCCAAACACTGCTTGCATACAATATGCAGATGATTCCACTATAATCTGCACTGCTTCCTCTCAGACTGAACTCATGTCACTTACCCAAGAAGCTTTTTCCACTGTTGAACACTGGTTCTCTGACCGTTGCCTACTCCTCAACCCTAAGAAAACAAAGTTGCTATTGTTCTCACCTACCCACAAATCAACCTTTCTTAACTTCTCTATTACTTCCTCTGATAACACTCTGATTTCTCCTGATTCTACTACAAAACTACTAGGAATAACTATTGACAACAGTCTCAATTTTGATTCTCATATAAACAACACAATAAGAGTAATAAACAAAAAGATTGGTTCCCTTTATAGAATCAAACCATTCCTTACACCTGAAGCTTGGACCACCTTAGCTAGTTCTCACCTTATCTCTACCCTTCTATATGCTTCCCCTATTTATACCAATCTCTCTAAAAATAACCTCAAGAAACTTGCTACATCTTACCATAATATTGCTTGATTTGCCACAGGATTCCTCTTCAGAACTCATCACTGTCTTAACCTAAAACAACTAGGCTGGCTTGAACTTTCTAACAGGCTCATTTATCAACATCTCTTAACTGCTCACAAAATTCTATATCACCCTTCTAAAACACCAATTCTCTCTAACCTCATTACGCCTTATAATAACTTGAAACACCTACGCTCTTCAAACAAACTACTGGTTAATATTACCAAACCCAATAACTCTGCAGGTGATAGCCTTTTTTCTAACTCTGTCGGAAAAATGTGGAACAAACTGCCATCTGATATCTCATCTTTGTCTAGTCTTCCACTCTTTAAAAGACAGCTGAAAACACATCTCAATAAACACTGGCTTTGGTCCTGTAACAACCCAGATTAACCTTCCTTTTTCCTTTCCTCCTTAATTCCTCCTCACACAACATCCTATAGACATATGTAAAAAAAAATATATATATTTTTTAAATATTTTTATTATTTTCTTTTTCACCTTTTTCCATATTATATACTTATATTTTTAGAATTGGTATAACAAATATCTACTAAACTTTGTTTATGTAATTTCCTGCTATGACTATGCCTGTCTGCATGTGTTTCTCATGTTCTGACTCAAATGTGTTTATAATTTGTACCTTGTATTGCCTGTTTCTGTGAATTACTTGTAATACCGTTGGAGCTTTTCTCCCCGGGCCTCCACTGAAAATGGACATATATCCAGCTTTACTAGCCCGGTCAACAAATGTAAAATAAAATAAATAAATAAATAAAACAATGGAACTACTATTTCCCCTGATACTACCACACGTCTCCTGGGCATCACTATAGATAATAACCTCAGCTATGATGATCATATCAACAATATAATACAAACTGTCACTAAAAAAACTAGGCTCCCTGTATAGAATCAAACCTACCTCACACCTCTAGCCAGAACCACCATGGCCCAGACTCACCTCACTTCTACCCTATTCTATGCTTCCGCTATATGCACCAATCTATCAAAACACAATCTAGGCAAGCTTGAAACTAGTTATAACAATATAGCAAGATTTGCCACTGGTACCCCTTTTAGAACCCACCAATGTCACAACCTTAAACAACTCTGATGGTCTGAACTACATAACCATCTGCTGTATAATAAACTGGTGATCTTACAAAAAATTCTTTATCACCCAAACAATACCCCAATTCTCTCCAGCCTGATCTCCCCATATAAAAATCTTGCAAGACTTCAGTCCGCAAATAAGTTACTAATTTCCAATATCAAATCTAATAATAAAGCTGGGGACTCACTTTTTACTAACGTTGTAGGCAAAATCTGGAGCAAGCTTCCTACGACGCTCACATCTCTCTCATATCTCTCTCATCTACATCTCTCAAGAAACACCTCAAAGAACATCTAAAAACTCATTGGCTTTGTCCCTGTTCTAAACCTGACTGAACCATACTTTTCCCCTTATTTTCTCTTCCTGTTGTACTCCTTTTTTCTTGACAATGTCCCCTCTACAGCATTAATCTAGAACTAACTTTTTTTTTCTAGCCCTTGTGCATTTCTTTTACTACCTTTTTCACTTTTCTCCCTCTCTGACTTTCTAATGACAACATTTGAACCTTAAGTGTACCTGCCACTTTGTAACTTAAACCTATGCAAATACTCTATGCTACCATTCTTCCTCTTAGACACTATTTTTATCTTGTTTTACAAACATTATTATTTCCTTTATGCAGTTGAACTTTAGTTCATTTTAAGTGTTGTATCTTGTAATTTTACTGTGTTGGAGCCTATCTCCCTGTGAACTTAGTCATGTTTTAAACATTGTATTTTGTAATTTTTACTATGTTTGGAGCTTAACTCCCTGGGCCTCTACTGAAAATGGACATGTATCCAGCTAGACTAGCCCAGTCAACAAATGTAAAATAAAATAAAATAAATAAATTGAATTGTGAAGCCTGTTACTTGATAAAACAATGATACTATAATCACAGATATCTTTGAATTTTAAAGGAGATAAATAACCGTTATTATCCACCTAGTTCATTACGTATATAAGATTGGTGTACTAGATTTGTTGGTTTGGCAGACATGTTGCAAAATATGAAGATAAGATAACTTGCTGTGGTTGGGGGCCCCCAAGAACAGGGGGGCCCCCAGCAACCACAGGGTTTGTTGGTGCCTAAAGCCGGCTATACTGGACCATGATTTATGATGAAAGAGTACAATTAAGTCAGTTGAAGCTGCAATCTCTATCCTTTAAAAAATACAGCACTGCATTTGTGATTTACTTGTATGCTTACTCAGTTTCAGCTTAAACAGCTTCATTTTATCATAATTTTGTAACTTTTCACTCTGTTTGTTGAAATACAGATGCTGATTTCCTTCACATTTTTGACATTTCCCACCAGTCTTAAGATTTATGGAATTTCATTATAATGCAGGAGTCAAAACATTTAATTTGAATAACAGCAATTTGACTTTGCAGAAAAATATCCTGGGCTTTTGTAGATTTGAGGGTGGTACAGTTGTGGAACAGCTAGTGCCGTCTGTTCACAGCAAAAGGTTCTCCAGTTTGATTCTCTGATGGGTACATTCTCTGCATGTCCTCCCTGTGTTTGCGTGGGTTTCCTCCAGGTGCTTTAGTCCCCCCACACATTCCAAAGACATGCACTAGGTTAATTGGACTTGGGTGGAGTGTGCATGTGTACATGTGGTAGGGAAGAATAACAGTAACATGACTAGGCACCTGGCAGTGTGAACATTGCTCTGATTGTCATTGTGAAAGTGACTCCCTGTTTAAAAATTAGAAAAAAGGATCTGTGGATGTATGTATGAATGGACAGAAGTAATCAAATATTCTATTTTAGTTTTTTTTTTTTTTTTTTTTTTTATATCAACCCACCTGTTAAAATATTCTTTTTAGCTTTCTTAAAGTATTTGACAGCCTATAAATGTACTTTAAAATTTAGAGAGCATCTTGCAGATTTGTAGGGAAGTACTAGGCTGGCTGCCCTTGCTGGTCATTTTTAAGTCTATCCAATTTCCCTTTTAGTGCTTGAAATAAACCTATCCCATTTGATTATAGATTCGCTTTACCCATCTCATGGTTGATAATTATACCTCACCCCTAATGAGAGTAACTGGGATCGTGCCGTAGATAATTTGAGGGAAGCCATGCATGAGGTAAAGCATTTAATTGCTGCCTCTGTCCATTAGTAGTGCAGGGGCCAGTCCTGGGGTAAATTTTCTGTTTCCCATCGAAAGATCTATGTTGCACTTTAAAATGGGCAGGGGTGAACTTTGTTTTATGTGGATGTGGAGTCTGTTCCATAGCATTGGTATCCTGTGTGACATATACCTGTCCCTCTAAATCATTCTGTTGATGTTGCAGAAGAGGTTTGTAGCCATAGACTGGGTATTTCATATGCCATTTGACTTGCAGATGTGCACTAAATCCATCAGTAATGGGTCGGAGGATGCTTTTATGCCAGACACAGATTTGGTCCATGTAGGACATGTTTAGGCCTTGTATCCTTTTAGTAAGATATCTCTGTGGACATTCCAGTTGTTGCATGTGTCTGGACACTAAGTACATGCCAAAGAGGGCATTATATTCAATGCGCTACCTAATGAGGGCGGCTTTATTTATTAGAAGCTTCCTGGAAGTTGTTACATCAGATTTTAATGGTCTAATTTTATATTATTGTAGATTTAATCTCTGGTTATCATTTTTTTTGTCTTGCTGTAAATACATTTTGTTTCTGAAAGAGTTGTACCTCCATCCACTTTGTGTCTGTTTTGTTTTGGTTTTGTAACTTTTTTAATTTTGTTCTTTATTACCATTGCTTATCGTTTTGTGCCTTTTGTATTTTTGTCATCTTATAAATTCTGCAGTAGTTTCTGTATGTTAATAAAAAAAAGTCCCCCCCCCCCACATTAAAAAAGGCTATCCTGCTGGGTCTTTTGGGCTTCTAGTTAAAGTGGGTAAAATCACATAAATGTTTCTAGGAAGCAAACAGCAGTAAAGTGTTTACAAACAAAAGCAGATTATCCCTATTCCCGTTGGAAAGCTTTTGGTAAATATGGAATCCTGCAGGAAGCCATCTGTGCCATTTTTTGATGACATGCACAGGGCTGTTAGCGAAGTATCGAACCTTCTCTCCCTTTGCCACAGAATTAATAGCTCTAGAAGATGCATTGTCTGCTATTTCATTTGCCTCTGCCTGTAATCTACAAAGACCACAGAATATACAAAACAAAATCTAAAGGTTTGTAACTGTCGCTGTCGGAGGCAACAGTATTGTCATACAATTAGTCACTCCCCTAATCAGTGCTGTACATTATATGCTTTTAAATATGGACTTTTTGCAGGTCCTTGCATCTTAGTCTCACTATGAAGCACATCTAAAATGCTGACCAATAGAATGTACTGCCAGTGACTTTTATTGCTGGATCAAAGGCTTGTGATTCCCATCCAACTAAAATTAGACTGTTACCTGCACTTTGTAGCCCACATATTTAAAAAAAAATAATTTGGCAGGAAGATAAATTTTACTGTAATGACATATTTTGAACTAGTCTAATGTTCACAGACCTGTACTTTTTTAAATTCAAGATTGTATCTTTAGTTACTTTATATTTAGTAATATTTTAGGTATGAAAATAGTGAGTTTAAATTGAGCTAATACTTTTACTATACGTCTGCTTACTTAGGGTCTGACTCTTTCCATCAAGGTTGTTACTGAAAAAAGGGCCAAAGTGGTTCAGTTTACTTGTGTAAATAATAATAAACTCGTCTGCTTACTTAGGGTCTGACTCTTTCCATCAAGGTTGTTACTGAAAAAAGGGCCAAAGTGGTTCAGTTTACTTGTGTAAATAATAATAAACTATGAGATGTTTGTTTTTTCATGTTTAAGTGGGGAATATAGGCTGTTTGTTTATTTGTAGCATTTATTGACATGCCTATTTGAGAAATCCCATTTTCAATAGAATCCCAGGAAGAAATTCTCCAGACATAACATGCAGTGATAATACAAATTTACAATGTGAACAATAAGTGAGAACTTCATATGGGAACAGGACATATGGGAACAAGACATATGATTAGACACTTGATGAAGGCGAACATTTTGCTGGGCCTAACCTATCAAATGGCCCTCTGCTTGAGCGATGCTGTTACAAGTCCAAGAGGAGCTCTTACCTGAACATTTGATTGTCGATTTTGAGATTGTACAAGTACAGATTAGAGAAAGTAGTTAATACTTATTAACTACCAGTATCCTTTTATCGAGTTTGTGCAATATCATAAGTAGTACACGTGTATAGCAGGGGGTATGGTTGCTTATTTCTTTTTTGTATTAGATTTTGGGAATATGTGTGGCCATGTAGTGAGCAGTTGTTTCAGTGTGTATAACCTTGTGTGTGTGCGAATCTGTTTGTGTGTATGTGGGTCTGTTTTTGTGTCTATGTGCCTGAGCCTGAGGTCTTTCAGTATTCTGGCTGTGATATTTGGCCCCTGACGGCTTGTCCTGTGGTGAGATGTCTGGATCCCATAATATACAGTTTGTTCTTCTTTCGGCTTTTCCCAGTTAGGGGTTGCCACAGCGGAACTCCAGTCCGCTAATGATTGGCAGTAGATTTTTACGGTGCCGGCTCGATGCCCAACCTTCAACGAAGGCACGCCCATTTCACGCATGTCTTTCGAACGCCACTCGACCATGGGGAGGACATGCAGACTCCACACAGATGGCATTCCAGCCGACGCTCCAGCCGAGAATCGAACGGGTGAACCTCTTGCAGTGAGGCGACAACGCTACCCACTCACCACCAGCAAAATACAGACCGTAATAATAAGACCGCATAATATACAGTTTCAAATCTAATTATAATGGAGGCAAAAGCGAGAAGACTGTAAGCTGTACAGTTACAATCAGCCCAAATAAATAGCACTTAACCATCCAGTTCTTTTCAGTTGCACTGAATTTAGTCCAAAAGGAATTTAAATAAACTTTAGAGTAAATGCTCTTTTTTTCATTGTAACAGTTGCTTACTGTTTATACCTCATTGTGACATAGAAAAGTATTATAGTATCTGTTAAAATGGAAAGCCAGTTACACTTTACTTTATATATTTCTTTTAACGTGTGTATTTTGATCCTTTCCCTACAAACTTTTGCCAGAATGCCAAGGTAATATATGTCTAGCTCTGAAGTCTGTTATTTCACCACTTTTAGACTTTGCCATTAGATGTGGAGATATGCGTGAAGCCATCAGATACCCTTAAGACCTAAGTAAGGCATGTAGGAGAACATGGGACTTGGCATAAGACTGAGAAGTAGACAGTGGCATGACTAAAAGTTGACAGGATTAGAGGAATCAGAGAGGAGGTTTCTAACAGTGGTGATTAGCACAAATGTACAGGGTTAGATAATGGGCTCATTAGATTTTTGTGGTTCTGGTGACCCGATTTGGAGAGCAGACTTGGGTCAATGAAATATTTTGTCAGGAAGAAGACACTAGTTTCTACAACAGCTCCTCTTCCATGAGAGCATGGCTGAAGTACAAAACAAACACTAGTCCTTTTATAGACACACTGCAGTGAAGACTTTATTTTTTTGAGCACTTTTGTCATGAGATTGAATTCATCAGAACTAAAATATGTTTCTCAGCACACTATTAAAAGTCGCATGTTGTTATAAGGTCAAATGACATGTACCATAAGCTACACAACAATTATTTACACTTTACAATTGAGCTAGCTTTAAAGAAAATGTGATATTATCTCACTTAAGCTGGTCATCTTATCTTGTAAAAGTAGCCACCACTTAGCTCGTTTCATTTCAAGCTTATTTAAAAAGCAATCTTTTTTTCATATAATTGGGTTTATGATCTAATAGAATCTAAGAAATGTTATTTTTTTCCTAAGTACAATCAGTAGTGCGCTTATAAAATTCTTTGCTGCTATTTCTGGTTTTACTGGAAGAAATGCTTTCTGCATTTCTTTGTGACAGCATTCTGGATGCCATACCTACGTAGAATGAGTCACAAGCTGAAACGTAACTGTAGAAATTGCCCCTTGGGAATTTCAAGTATAATGTGCTCTGGATGTCACATTTAGAAGCTTAGAACAAGGATGCATGGTCAGATAGAGAAGGTAGGAGAAATAAAGCATAGAAAATCTAAATAAAACAGTATGCATAAAACTATGATTGTGAAGTTTAGTATGCCTGTGCCAAGCAATCAAATAAGATAGCACTGTTTTTACAGGTGGCTGATATAAAAAAAAAAAAAAAATAAATTAAAATAAATTTGTAGTGCATGTCTTTGATTCCCCATGCAGTAAAACGTGAAACTGTATGTAATGTGGAGCTATGAGTGCACCAAGGAGCTCAATGAAAGAGTATTGTGTACCTTTCTTGCTTTATCGCTTAAATACTGACAATATTTACAAGCATTAGATTTCTTTAACTTAGAAATAATTGAAAAGTAGCCAAAAACGATAAAATGAAGAACCCCTTTCTTAGTCTTGTTCGTGTATTATCAGTTGAGGGTTTGACTTTTTTTTTTTTTTTTTTTTGCAAAATTCTAGGTTCAGAGGCTAACGAAACATTAGAAGATGTGTATATAGCTTCTGTAGAAACTGATCGTGGTGTGAAGGAACAGCTACGCTTTTATGACACCAGGGGCCTGCGAGAAGGCATGGAGTTACCCAAACACTATTACTCATTTGCCGATGGATTTGTGCTTGTGTACAGTGTGGATAGTCTCGAATCCTTCAGACGCATAGAAATATTGAAAAGAGAGATTGACAAGGCCAGAGATAAAAAGGAGGTATCAAAGGCCTGCATACTTATTTATTTAGTACTCCCTGAATTGCTGTCATAACCTCTGAAGTAAATGGCTAATTGAAGTGTCCTGGAGAATGATGGAGAACTCAAATAGATCTAGCTTTGAAGCTTCAGTAATCCAGTTGCCTAATATATAAATAATGGTCTGATTTCATTTAATTCAGGGTTGTCCAACTGTTTTTTGCTCAGGGGCCACTTATTGTACTTGGCAGGGTTTGGGGACCACGTTAACATGGCCAACATCATGTATCTATCAATTCGAAACAGTTGTTTTGCAGGACATACAGAGAGCCAGATAAAATCCTTTGAGGGGCTGGATTGTGGCCCTAGGGCCATCTGTTGCACACCCCTGCATTAATCCTTTATTAGAATGTGACATCATTTGCCATTTGATTGAACTATATATGCTTATAGTTCTTACAGTTTCCTTCTTCCAAGATTTAGAAATAGAAGCTGGTTTCATACTCATTATTGACCTCAGAATTGTATATTTCAAGAGAAAAGTACAGTTTCCTCATCTTTCTGTATAATCTGTTTCTACAGTCTTCACATGTTTTTAGGTAACTGATTTACCAGTCAATTTTGGCTGCCTTGGAAGGAATTCATTCTTAGTAAACTGACACTCTGTTGATTATAATGCAACAGCTAAATGGTGCTAAAAATGAGTGCATGTAATCTTGTAGCCTTTTTACTGTCGGAGCCTCTGATCAGTGCATGTCTCAGTCAGTAAGCAGAGGTTAATAGCATTTAGTTGTAAAGTGCTTTTCTTGCTGCAGAGTTTCAAGCAGTTCTTTTTCTGAGGATTGTACTCCCAGTAGACTCGTATATGCACATCATTACAACTCCCATCATGTTTCTTTTATGAAAAAATAGGGAGGGCCCCTTCTCAGCATTTCTGGCAAATATTAAAAGTCCCTCCCACAAGAAAAGTTAATCTTGGCATGCTGTTTTGATGTTTAAGACTGAAAAGGGAAACCCTTTTTTGTTTTTTCCTTGTAATTTTAGCTTCTGATTATTGGCATTAATATTAACATTAACACTGTTTTCCTGTAACTGACATTGCAGAAGTAGAATCAGTCTATCATATCAGTGTTCTTTTTGAACCATATGATCACAATGATTGCACTTCTCTAGATCTTACCCAATTCTAAGCATGACTTTCAGAAGTATTAATGCAATTGAGACTGTTGCCAGATTCATTTCTGTATCTCCAAAAACAGGTTCTCCTAGGGGATTATCCGAGTACAGTTGTATCATGATTCTAATGGCAGAGTTCCATTAATTTCGGAGAACTGGTACACCATGTATGTATGTATATATGTACGTATGTGTGTGTGTATGTGTATCTATCTGTATATATATTTAAGGGATTGCGGTATTCTTCTCCACTATTTACCATCATCAGAGTAAGAAAATCCCTCCTACAATGAATTGACTTATCATTACATGCTATTTTCTGCCCTAACCAAATATGTTTTCTTTAAGTTCTCCTTAAATAATTTTTCATTTTTGACCATAAAAGTATTTTGTTATCAAAAGTTGATTACCGTTGTTGCCTGTGCAGAAAAAAAATTCTCACATGCATTAATTTTGTACTTGCTACTTATACCAAGATCACAGGAGCTCCAGTCCAGACTTCAAAGACCTTCTACAGTTGGAAACGTTTGGGCTTCCTCTTGTGATATCAGAAAACTGGAAAAATTGAGAATTTTTTCTAGCTCTGCCAATCAGGGAATCAGTGTCCTCCAGCCACTGCATGTTTTGTTTCATGCACTTGATTGAGGGTGCCTCCAGTCTCTTGCATTCTATAGTCCTTTTTCAAGTACTCACACTATTCAGATATCTTTCCTAGACTCCCATGTCTGGCGCCTAAACTAAGACCTTCACACTGTTCTTGTAGCTGTCCTATCACTAAGGGAACCTGCACTAGCACTGCCTGTATTGCATGGGAAAAGAGCATGAATTAAAGAATTCCTCAACTGCTAGCCTTTCATCCTGTACACTCACATGAAATGCAGAGAGAGGCTTGAGACTAACATCAGATCTGAAGTAGTTTATTTCATTTGGTCTTCAGCCTGTGAGGATATGGATCCGTATCGGATCCGAGCCGGCAACTTTACTAGCATCTGCACCAAGCTCCTCCCCTTACCCATAATACACCTCCATTACCTTCCAACCCCAGATCTCATTTGCCGCGAATAGTTTATGCATCGTGATCTCTTGAGCTCCAGGTTTTCAAGTGGGTACAAAACTTTAAAAATATCTCTTTTCTTTAAAAATCTTTAGATAGTAATAGAACAGGTCCTCTTTCTCCTCCCCTCGTGTGGTGCGTCGAGTTATAGTTTTTTAGGGTAGTTAGGTTAATTTGAATAGTTGTGTGGATTTTTTGCTTCCCCTCCCCCCCTCAGTGTATGTGTGTGTGAGTGTGGTGAGTAGGTGTTCTCAGAAATAAAGAAAATAACATTTTCTCTTAAAAATGCTTTCTTTTGACAGTATGGCTGACAAGCATATTTTCAAAAGATGCACTGAGTGTGGCCATAAATTATCCCCTGCGGATGGCCTGTGTGTTATGTGCTTGGGCATGGCCTATCTGAGTTTAGACTGCGCTATATGTGCGTGGTTCAACCCTCGCGCCATTAAAAATAGGAAGGCCAAGTTGGCCCCTTGAGAGACTGTTGCCTCATCTCTGGCTTCTGTCACAGCAGCTGGTGTGGCTGCCTCTCCTTCTTCTCTTCCCCTGGCTTCTCCTCCCTCCAAGGCTGGGACACAACCTCCTGTAAAAAAGCCTGTGGAAGCGGAGTGGAAAAGGGGCGGAGAGAAGGAGAGAGAGTCGAAGGTGAGGGAAAAGCAAAAGAGGTCTCTGGACCTCCCTTCATCTGTAAAAACATTACGGATCTGTGACTCCCCTCGGCTACGATCTCTGAGGTTCTCCCCGGAGCTGGAGGTGACACTCTCAGCTTCTAGGGCCTCAGTGGCCTGACCCGCAAGGTCCGAGTCCGTGACCTCGTCGAGGTCCACCCGGTCTTTATCTGAGGTCGATATGGATAAAATGATGAGGAGGTTCATCTGTACTCCGATCCAGATGGGGATCTTGCCAGCCCCCTCTCCCTCAGGAGGGGGGAGCTTGCTTCCTTTTCTCCAGCCGATATCTCCTTCTCTGATCCGTCCATTGGGTTCTGAGTATTCGGATCTGAGGATGGCTTTAGTCAGGGGGTCGGCGCCGATGGTACCTGCTTCCTCAACACTAACAGCTGCCTAGAGTGTGTCGGATCTGAGCCTCTCTCGGAGCCAGAGCTTGGGTGTTGGATCCGAGGGAGTGGAACTTTTTTCATCGACTCGCCTTTGTCAGGCCAAGTTCCCTCCCTTGGAGCTCTGTCCACTTCGGCCCTGCTCAGATTCTCTCGTTGGACCTGGGGAGACTGGCCTCTTTGTTGGTTTCTCAGGATGTTCGCTCTCCTTTTGCATTCAACGAGGTAGAAAGGGTTCTGTCCACTGGATCGAGACCCCTGACTGCCCCCTTGGACTCCACCCAGACCCCCTTGGCTCTTGCTACGGTCCCCATCATTTTACCAGAGGGACAGCCCGTGCTAGAGGAGCCCCAGACTGTTCCCCCCTGGAGAGGTGCCTCGCAAACATACGTGCAAGAGGAGGCACTTGGACTCTCCCGAGTCCCTCACTGAGGATACGGACTTGGATGATGGAGAAGGTTCCCCTAGGTCACCTCCTGAGGATGTCTCCTTTGGAGACATCATGGAAATCCTGCACCAGCGGGGAGTTTGGTCTGCCCCCAAACCTTCTGACAAGTCCATATTCCTGGAGGCTTTCGGTACAGGCCCATCTACTTTCTGGGTATCTACTTTCTGGGTGTCTCCTCCCACGGATCCTTTGGTGGATCTGGTCACCTCACGAGCATGGAAGGAGCCGGACACCATGGAACCAATTTCAAAAAGACCCGGCAAAATCTTAAGTCCCTCCATAGATGCTATGGTGGTGGTAGCAGCAGCCACAAATAAGAAACTTGCACAGGAGAGTTCCTCGGTTCATCCTCCTGACCGAGAGTCTCGGATGATGGACTGCCTAGGGAAGCAGGTTTACACTTAAGCTACCTTTTTAATTAGGGCACTGAACTACCTGGCCCATGTCACCAGACTCCAACGCGACCTGGTAAAAGAGCTGGAGGAGTCGTCCCCCCCCCCCCCCCAAGTCCATGTTGCAGGAGGACAGGGCTTCATTCTCTGTGAGGATGGCCACTTTAAAAGCAGTCTCCAACATGTCCATGCGACTCCTTTCACATGCTATGGAAGGAGCGGCTAGGTCCGGAGTGTCCATGAGGTGCAACGCGTGGCTCAGATTGTCAATTTTCAGAACCCTTCAAGGCGTCCTTTGCCAATGCCCCTTATGACGGCTCTACTCTCTTTGGTAAGACCGTCAAAGAGACATTAGTCCAGAGTGAGAAGGACGGGAAGACGCTGTCTGCCGTCGGGATCTGCTTCTCGAACCCTCAAAGGTCCTTTTCCCGGAACCAGAGAGGGCAAAAGAAGATGTGGTTCCAGAAGTCACAGTATTCCTGGGACACGCTAGGCTCTTCTTCCCCCAGAGGCAGAGGGGGACAGAATGGATGCTGGCCCAGAGGCAGAGAGGGGTTCTGTGGAATTTTGGGTCTTGAGAACCTTTCTCGAACAGACCCGGGCAGCAACTCTGAGGGGTGGCCCGACTGCTCTACTCCTGGAGGCAGTCCGGGTACGATTGTTCTTGCACCTAGCGGTATGGGAGTCCATAACATCAGACTGCTGGGTACTTCAGATCATATCCGGAGGAGACTCTATCCCCTTTTTGGGTCCCCCAAATCTCCCAGACACCTCCCGGACATACCACCCATGCAAAAAGAGACAGCTCCACAGGAAATTTCCAAGCTGCTAGAAAAACGAGCCATCAACCCCCCCCCCCAAATCAGTCCAGATCAGGCGTCTACTCTGGGTTCTTTTTGGTGCCAAAGAAAACGGGGGACTTAAGGCCCATTCTGGACCTTTCTACCCTGAACCTGTCAGTTGCCAATGAGAAGTTCTGGATGGTCGCATTACAGTCCATTATGCCATACCTGCAAGAGAGCGACTAAATGGGCATCGTTAGACCTCCAGGATGCTTACTATCACATAACAATGCACAGAAGCTCCAGGAGGTTCCTCCGCTTCTTGTTAGAAGTCAATCATTACCAATTTCGAGCTCTACCCTTTGGTCTCACCACAGCCCCCAGGGTGTTTACCAAAGTGATGGCTGTGGTAGCGGCTCACCTGAGGCGTCAGGGGATTCAGGTTTATCCGTACCTGGACAATTGGCTCCTCACTGCTCCCACCAGGCATCTACTCTCCCAAACCAGGAATTATTTCCCGACTCTTGCCCTGCGTTTGGGGATCACAATCAACGCATCCAAATCACTCCTAGATCCTGTACAGGTGATAGACTAATATTGGTGCCAGGATAGATGCTCTTCAGTGCAAAATCTTCGTGACCTCGGAGAGAGTACAAAACCTGAGGGTGCATGTCTCCCTGATCTACCACTCTCCTCTCCCTATGGTGGAATCAGTGTTGAGGGCCTTAGGCTTGATGGCAGCGACCATAACTCTTCTCCCCTGTGCCCGGTTACACATGAGAATTCTACAGTGGACTCTAGCTGTACAATGGTCCCTGTTCGAACTGCCATTGGCATATCCAATTCAACTTTGTCGAGTCTTGTCTGGCGTCTCTCATATAGGGAGGGGGGATTGTTCGGGCAGGACAGCCCAAGGCCTGTGGTCCCCTGTAGAGACCAGCTTGCACATAAATGCCCTAGAGATGAGTGCGGTCCTTGTAGCCTTGCAGACCCTTCATGCCTTTCTTCCTTTGGGAATGATTGCAATTCAGTCAGACAACATGTCAGTGGTCTGGTATATCAACAAACAGGGAGGGACCAGATCTTACCCCCCTTTGTTGCGAGGCCATGACAGTGTGGGAATGTGCGATCTCCACCGGTCATTGCAATGCACATTCCAGGATGGTCCAACATCCTAGCAGACAGGCTAAGTCAGACCATTCTGATGCCTTACAAGTGGTCTCTGACTCTGTTAGTAGCAGAACAGATCTTCCACGAGTGGGGTCAACCTTGCTGTGATCTCTTCGCATCTTTCCAACTTGAAGTGCAGTGAGTTTTTTTGCTTTGAACCCCCTGCCGGGGGAGTCCCCCAGAGGCGCGCTAGTTCATGCTTGGCCTCCCAGTCTTCTGTATGCTTACCTGCCAGTACCTCTTATTCTGAGGTTTCTACAGAAAGCTCGTCGACTGGGGAGCAAAGTGATCCTCATTGCCCTGTTTTGGCCTTGCTAGGTATGGTTTCCCTTCCTTTGGTCTCACCTTCTGGCTCCGCCTTGGATCCTGGATCCCATTCAGGATCTAATTTCACACCCCTCGGGGGTGCCTCATCCAAATCTGGACAGTTTGAAGCTCACAGCTTGGCTGCTTCAGTTCTCGTGATTACTAGGACTCCTGGACTATCCTCCTCAGTTCTATTTTGGTGGCTGCTCATAAGTCTTCGACAAGGAAGATTTATCGCAGCGATTTTTCGCAGCAAGTGGAAACTTTTTTGGGCCTCTCAAAGGAGTTTAGACCATTTCACAGCTCCTATTTCCATTATTCTTGATTTTTCTAGCTGATATTTTTCAACTCTGAGCTAGTTCTTCTACTGTCAAGGTTCAGTTGGCTGCCATCTCTCATTTTCATGTGGGCGAGAATTCTGCCTCTTTAGCCTCTTCCAGACTGTGTAAAGCGGTTTATTAAAGGCACCTTTTTGTTACGCCCCCCCCCCCCCCCGTCAAAGTTCCTGTTCCCCCATGGGACCTTACTATGGTTCTTCAAGCTTTGGTCGCTCCACCTTTCGAGCCTGCTGCAACAGCAGTTCTGAAATATTTATCTTGGAAAACGGCTTTTCTGGTGGCTATTACCTCTGCCAAAAGGGTTTCAGAATTACAGGCCTTGTCCATCAAAGTTCCTTACATGATTTTTCACAAAGATAGGGTTTCCCTTTGAACCAATCCATCCTTTCTTCCTAAGGTGGCATCAGCAGTCAGTATCAATTAGACCATCAATTTGCCTGTGTTTTTTCCTAATTTTTCTAACAAGATGGACTACAAACTCCACCTGTTGGATGTTCATAGACAGTTACTGTTCTATTTACACAGGGATAAAATTTCTGTAAATCTGATCAATTGTTTGTATCTTTCTATAAATCCGTTTTGGGGAATCCTTTTTGGGGGACCTATCTCCAAGGTTACTATTGCTAGATGGATTTCTTCATGCATCCTTCAGGTCTATAAGGACAGAGGTATATCTCCTCCAGGTCAGGTGAAAGCTCATTCCACTAGGTCCATGGCTAAGTCTGTGGCCTTTTGGTCTAGAGTGTCTTTGGATGATATTTGTTCTGCAGCTACTACTTGGTCCTCATCTCATACATTTATTTCTCATTACAAATTGGATTTGACTTCCAAAAGGAGAGCATCCTTTGGTTCCGCTGTGCTCCAGAATATCCTTCCATGAGGGCCTCCCAGGAGTTTAGTGGCTGGGAACTCTGTCCCACAGGTTGAAGACCAAATGAAGTAAACTACTTCAGATAAAGAAGTTAGTACTCACCATAACGTTTCATATGAGTCGTTCTACTTCATTTGTTTTCAACCATCCCTCCCTCCTTCCCCCAGACCTTGGCATATGAACAGCCTACGGGCACATAAGTTATAGGTCACAAGTATTTTTTCAGGTTGGATTATCAGTATAAGGTTCAGCAAACTCAATCTGGGGTTGAAAGGTAGTGGAGGTGTTTTATGGGTAAGGGGAGGAGCTTGGGAGCCCGGAGCAGATGCTGGTAAAGTTGTCGGCTCGGATCTGATATGGATCAGTATCCCCACAGGTTGAAGACAAATGAAGTAGAACTACTCAGATGGAACTTTATGGTGAGTACATAACTTCTTTTTCTTTGACGATGGCAGCTGTGGAGGGTCCTTCACATAATGCTATGTCAGTGCGAGACTTATGGGAGAAAGTAAGTTGATCAGACAAAAGGCACTGAGTTGAGCTTCCTCCTGCAGTGTCTTTTTAAGAGGTGGTGTTTTATTCCTTGCAAGTCACTGGCTCCCCTTCAGCTTGCACCCCTTTCATTAGTTATAGATGGGAGGAGTAGAGCATATATGCCCTTAACAACTGCCTAGGGAGTGCACTCGTGTGTGTTCATAGACTGTTCAAAATTCAAGCATCCAGAGCATGACTCCATATAGCAGTCTCTTAAGTTCCCCAGTGAAAGCTCAGTGGCATACCTTAGTATTGGGAAGTTTACTTCACCAGTGGGTAGGGCTGAGGAGATTTTTGTAAGTTCCACTAAGCTGGTTATGTCCACTGGGATGGCCCAGACTTTTGATATGCACAAACTGTTTTACATCAAGTGGGACTAATCCTTGTAGATGTGGGAGTGTACTCTGAGGGGCAATGGTTTGATGCCTATGCCAGGACCCAGAATACCCTTGTTGTCAAGACAAAGTGCTATCTCCTGTTCCTGTAGCTCCTCTCCTATTAACCTCCTCTTTGGAGAGACTGTCAAGAGTCCTGAAGTATGCTGAGGACTTCTGTTGCTCCTCTGTCTCCACAGGTACACCTTAATAGGCATCCAGGCAGGAAAGTTGAGAAACTCTTAGCCTTCCTCCTTAAGGACCTAGTCTTGAAAGTTACCATAGTTGGCCATGTAGAGTCATCTACTTTCTATGTTTATAAGAATGGAGATGCATTCTTTGAGTCATCCACAGAGTAGAATGACAACCTGGTTAAGTATCCCTGGGCAGAATCCTTTGTGAGCTTTTTAGTTCCACATAGATCCTGGAGACCACATCACTTTACCATCATACTGCCTGATAAGGAGTTTAAGGCATTGGACTGGGTGAGCAAGAATATTTTCTTCTTGGCCAGCTTTGGAAGGAGGTCTTTTAATTTTCTACCTCCCCTGTCTTCGTTTCAGTCCTTTGTTTTGAACCAGTTTCTGGAAAATTTTGCAGATCTTAATTAATCTGAAATAAAGAATATTCCACAAAGACTACTGCCATAATTTATGCAGTGGGCTTTTATGTAATAGGTGTAACCATAACTGTGTTGACACTTTGAGCTGAATGTGCCTGCACCAGATGAGGTGACTTAGGCTTTCCTTTTATAAAGATGAAGCTAGGCAGGCCATACTGGATACCACCTTCCTGGATTATATTCTTTTTGGGCAGGCCTCCCAGGATTTACTTGAGATATAAAAAAGAAACCTATTCATCATCCTGGAGAGTTTCTCTGATGCCCCTGTTTCATCGCTATGTAGACCATCTTAGTTTTTGCAAAGAAGAGATGCCCAACCAGTAGAATGAGGTGAGGCCCAGGCATTAGACAGTTTTGCCTCCTCATCTAAGTCTCAGAGAATGACTCCACTGATGATAGCCATTACCAATGATCACTTTTATGTAAGACTGCCATTGGGAGACCAGTTTTCCAGCCTGAAGAGCCATAACTGTAGCCCCCATGCCTTTTTGATATCACCCATCTTAGAATTGTCAGGTCTTCACTAAGAAGAAAAAAAAAAGACTTTATCATAGGTCGCATAGCCTTTGAAAAAAATGCTTTGAACCGACTTATGTTGTATTTCTTAAAGGAGATGTGAATCCTGTTCTTTTTTGAGAAAGGCAAAGTGTTCTTCTTCCCACTATTTTCTTGTTTTGAAGAGGATGGGTGACTCCTGCCCCATTGTGGACCTTAGCAACTTTATGCACACACTCCTCAACAAGTACTGGATTGTGATTGCCCAGGACATCATGCTTGTGCTGTCGCAGGGCATGTGGGTGGTGATGCTGGAAGTGATGAATATCTTTTACATGGCAGTGTCTTGGGTCTCTACAGTAGGTTCTTTTAGTTTATTTTGGATGTAATTTATTTCCAGTACAAGGTGCTGCTGTGTTGCATCTCCTGTTCATCTGTAGTGTTTATCAAGGTACTGGCTAGGCTTATGCTGGCTGTGAAAGAAGAACTTCATTTGCTTCTCTACGAGGATAACTTGCTCATGGTGGCCTCACTGTGGAACTTCTGATCACATCCTGAGCTTGACTGCTTCCATGTTTGAAGGCCATAGGGTGTTGACATATTAGAAGTCCTCTCTAGCCTTAGCTCAGAGGACTACATTCATCATAACGTGATGAACACTATTTAATGAACTTTGCTCCCACCTTGGAAACCTAGGTAAGAACATGGAGAAAGATTTAAGCTTGAAGCTTCCTGAACCCATTGGGCCTTATGGTAGTCACAATCTTCATGGTACCATCTCCACACCTGAGGTTGTGGGTTTTTATAGTGGAGTATACATGGCCATCACACTTTCACTGACCTTCTTTTGATGTCAGACCCTTATCAGCAAGCTTCAGAAAAGTGGACTATCTCCACCAATCAAGTGTGGGCTTTCTGTTTTTGTAGCAGAATCCCCCACAGGTCCTGATGAAGAATATTTCACTAGCATTCTGGGTAGTTCTGCTGAGTTATATTGTATCCAGGTAATGTAGATTCCTAGCTCTTAAAGGGGTGTCCACATAAACCATTTGGAACTTCAAGCAGTACTCCTAAACCTAAAAGTATCTGAAAGGAAAACTAAGAGTAGATCCCCTCATGCAGCTGTCAGACAACCAGGTGGTAATGTGGTACATGAACAAACAGGGCATTTATATGCTCTTACCATCTCAGTAGAGAGGCAGTTTCTATCTGGCAGTAGCGCATAAACTGATGCATCACTGACAGCCACTAATACAATGTCAAATGTAGCTCTATATGCACTTTGTTGTTGACAGTATTTAACAACTTTTTTTAATTAAAATTACTCTGTCAGCAGACTGAATTAAAAGATAAAAATGTCTTGTATGTATTTCCAGTAAGCTGGCTTGTTGCTCTAGCATTTTCTTCAGAAAGTACAGTCATGTAAATGTTGTGTAAAATCTTGCCATAACAGTAGATGTCCTTCTCTTCACTGTTACAGTATTCTTTACAATAGGGGTCCCCTGCCTAGGGCAGCGCAACATCCGGCCAGTATACCAAAGCCTTTAGGTTATAATGGATACACCATATATCACACACATGCTCCATGCACACTGCATAGGCCATAAGGATGACATCTGGATATAGACATCCTCAGAACTGATAGCCCCAGTAGAAGTAACAGCCTAAGGATATAAATAGGTAATAGGCGCATCCACAAGGAAAAAGGACCAGGGGGAGGAGGGAGGGAGGGAGCAAATGCAGTAGTGAAGAGAAGGACACTTACTGTTATGGTAAGATTTTACACAACTGTATTATGTCCTTCCATTTCACTGTTGCAGTATTCTTTACAATAGAGAGAGTACAAAAGCTCAGGAAGAAGATTAGAAGGAGAAAAGGCCAGCAGAGCCTTCTAGAAAGCCATGGAAAATGGCCTTGGCAAAACCAACTCTAGCCGTAGAAATCACATCCAGTGCTTGGTAAAGGTATATATAGAAGTCCAGGTAGCTGCCTCAAGAATAGAATTGGAACCATTGAAAAAAGCACCAGAAGAAGCCACAGCCCTAGTAGAATGAGCCTTAACAGAAGAAGGAAGAGTCTTCTCAAGAAAGCAGTAGCAAAAAGTCATAAGATCATAGCAGATTACTAGGCTAATGGCTCTGGGGCCCTTACAAGTCTAGCCAAGAGTTTATCCCCAAATAAGAAACCACAATTGGCACCTGTCGCCCCTGTCATTGAGGGACACAGGTGGAATCCCTGGGACAAATTTGTGGTTGCCCATCCACTCATCAAGGTTGCTCTTGAAGAGGGTCAGCGACGTACTTTGTTTGACGTGTATGGAGAGTCTATTCCAGAGACAGAGCAGCCTCTGGGAGAGAAACCTGTCTCTCCAGCAGGTTTTGTTAATGTCACATATTAGATTTAAGCCTTTCAGTCTGGTACAACGCGAGGAGTTAGACTTACAGATGTGGAGCATCTGTAGTAAAGCAGAGTCTGAGATTGCCTTGTAAGTGAGACACAGATCGCCTCTGAGCAGTCTGTATGATACAGAGTAGAGTGATAGTGATTTTTATGCCTGTCCACAGAGGACAGGTGTTGGAGACCATGGATTTTCTTTGTGAGGTATTTCTTTGGCCTTTCTGGTTGGTGCAGGTGTTTGGAGAGGTACATACCAAGCGGGGCATTGTACTCTATTATTAATCTAATGAGGGAGGAGTACAGAGAGGTAATAACCTCCTTTTTTCTGGATGCAATACCTTTACTTATGAGATGAACCAGGTAAAAGGCTTTTCTGACAACTGCAGCTACATGATGGTCAAATTGAGACTGTTGTCAACTTGTGTACCCAGGTCTCTCACCACAGGTTGCGTGCTTAGGGGGTTGCCGCTAATGTGTTGATCAGTAGGGGATGTGTTTTTGCTGAATGGTGTGATAATGCATTTTTTTGCATTTAACTAAGGCCATGACTTTGGCACCAGTCGTGTTGCTGTGAGACCCTCTTTTAAGTATGTTAATATCATTTGGGGAGTCGGTGGCAGCACCCAACTTACAGTTGTCCACAAACATGGTCAGCCACAGGCCTTTTGTCTTTGCCTGGATCTCTGAGAAGTAGATAACAAACAATAGAGGGGTCCCAGGACAGAGCCCTGGGGGACACCATTAGTGACAGGTCTGCTATCGGAGGTAGTGGCACCTATTTTGACTTTGTGGGTCCTATCAGTGAGCCAGTTGGCCACCCACCTGATGAGATAGGGATTTACGCCAAGTTCTGTTAGCTTTTTGATGATGCCCGAGTGGGGGATTGTGTCAAAGGCTTTGGCCAAGTCAAGGTAAACTGTGTGTACTGACTTTCCCTCATCCAGTGCCTTAGTGATAGTCTCAAAAAAACTTGGTGGGATCAAGTGCTTGGAGATTCTTGACTTTAGATATTCAAGAAGAAGTGGTTTGCTTGGAAACAGCCAAACCCAACGACTTTGAAAGAAACAAAAAGCTGTTCAGATTTATGAAAAACTTTAGTTTTATCCAAATAATATCTGAGTTGTCTATGCAAATCCAGGGTGGACAAAACCTTCTTACTAGTAGATTGTGGAGGAGGGAAAAATGGGCAAATGAACAGACTGATTAAGAGACAACTCATTAACCACCTTGGGCATAAAAGAAGGATTAGTAAGAAGAAGGGACATGTCCTTATGAAAAACTAAAAAGGGAGGAACAGTCATAAGGGCTTGCAGCTCAGACATCCATCTACCAAGAACAGTGCTGTAAGGAAGCTGTAAGGAAGCTGAAACAGCAGGCTCAAAAGGAGCTTGAGTCAATCTTTCAAAAAAGAAAAAAAAATAAGATTCCAGGAAAGTGAGAGAGGCTTTCTGGGAGGCCTAATGTGAAGGATGCCTTTAAGAAACTGGCCTCAAATCTAGAAGCCAAAGGGGGGGTCAAAGGCAGACGACAAGTGGACCTTAACAGAAGAATATGCCAACCCAGTATTGAGCAAATCACACAAATAAAAGAACAAAAGGAACAGTAAGTGGATCCAGTTTACGAGAAAGATCTCTTCCATTTGGACAAATAATATTTTATAATAGTAGATTTCCTGGCCTCCGGCAGAACCTGAAGCATGTCCTCTGAAAACAGGTATCTGAAGGGAATCAAAACCCTGTCACCCGCAATGTCCGTTGAAGAGTGGACAGGTGGGGATGGATGAGAGATCCCTTGCCTTATGTGAGTATGTCCACCCTGTGAGGTAACTTGTGTTGATTGCCATTGGCTAAATGCAGAAGAAGAGGGAACCAGTGCTGTCTTGGCCAAAAGGCGGTCACCAGCAAGATTTGGGAGCGTCCTGTTTTATCTTGAATAGGACCTTTGGAATGAGAGGGGGGGAGGGAAGGCTTAAAGAAACATCCCCTTCTAAGAAAAAGAGAGAGGATCCACCTTCCAGGCCAGAGGACATGGGACTCTGGTGCAAAAGATAGGAAGTTATCTGTTCAGATGGGAGGCAAAAGATCTGCTTGAAGAGTACCCCACTGGTAGACCATGTCCAGAAACACATTCCTGTGAAGCATCCACTCATGGGATTGCGTTATGGAGCTGCTCAGAGAATCTGCCACTATATTCTGATCTGAGGGAATGTAAACTGCCTGAAGGCTCCCTTTTGATACTGGATAGCTAGATCCCAAACCTGGAGAGCTAATCTGCACAGGAGATAAGACCTTGTTTTCCCTTGCTTGTTGATGTACCACATCACCGTGGTGTTGTCTGTGAGAATTTTGAGGGGCCCTGTTAGGAAAAAGAATGAAAAGCCTGAAGAGCCAAAAGAGAGTTCTCATCTCTTTGACATTGATGTGGCCTTTCTTTTGTCACACATCCAAGGCATTTTTAACCATTCCTGAGAGGGGATTGGAGGTTGAAAAGGAAGACGTGGGTTGAGAGACAACTGATGTCTTCACCATTGAAGTTCCAGCTTGAGGCATGAAAGAAGGAGTAGAAAATCTAAAGGATAAGAATGTTGAAGCCAAACTTGACTTTAGAAACCACTAGATCTTTTTCATATGCGCTTGGCCACCGGAAGCATAGGAATGGTGGAAGCCATATAACCCAGAGCCTTCAGAAATGCCCTGGCTGTAACTGAAGGCAGAGGAAGAAAGGATTGAAAGAAAGCAATCAGAGTTAAAGCCTTGGGAGGAGGCAGGGAATTTCTCCTTGAGCCAACAGACCCTGAAGCACCTCTGGAGAAAGGGCACTTGTTCCTGAGGAGGCTGAGGAATGTCCAAAAAGGGGGGGGGGTTCTAAACAATGTAATACCCCCTGGCAAATTATAGAAAGAACCCAGTAGTCTTGAGTGACCTTGAACCAAATAGGAAGGGACAGGGAAAGATGCAGAGAAAGGGGAATGTGACTGAGAAAAACAGGACATTGATAGATAGCACCTGGTTTGTAAGGAAAAGGGGGGGCTTCTTAGAAGAACGACTTTGGGTAGGTGTAGAAGGAGCCCTTTAACACCCTTTTTATATTTGGGGGAGGACTAGTCTATTTATGAACAAAGGCAGGCTTATTGGGGTAATTCCTTTGAAATTTAGGAACAGGATATGCTTCAAATCCTGTTAAGCTTTACCCTATTCTTGCAGGAAATTAAACAAGTTTGCAGCAGCACCAAAGAAATGCTTATTATCCAGGGGAGCATCTATCAGTTTAGCTTGGATATCCTCGGGCAAAGGCTGAAGTCTAAGCCAGGAATAACTCCTCAAAACCGATCTAAAAGCAGTAGCCTTAGATGAAGCATCAGCTGCATCATAGCTGCATTTAACGGAATGGCGAGCAACTTGCGAAGATGGCTGTAGCAAGGAAAGAGCATAGGCCATCCCATCAGAGTCAGGAAGATCTGAAATAGCCTGACAGGCCTGAGAGAGAAGAGCCAAAACATATCTGGTCATATATGTTTGATAGTTCACAGCTGTAAAGGTCAGGGTAGCAGATGTATACACTTTCTCACCTACCTCTCCATGGTTCTGCTGCCCTTGTCAGAGGGAAACAACTTTGTAGAAGGCAACAATTTGGAGGGTTTATCAGAGGCAATTGATACCACAGAAGGGTCTGCCGAGGGGCACTTGTAAAGAAACTTGCAGTCATCAGACACTTTAAAAAAAAAACGATCGGGTTTCTTGAGAGCAGGTGGATGGGAATTAGGAGCTCAAGAAGCAGTAGAAAATGCATCCAGCAAGGCAGTAAGAACAGGAGGAACAGCAGAGGGCCTAGGAGACTCCATTTGCAGAAGCTTGTATTACCTCTTCTAAGCATCAGACACCTGAGAAGAGTCCCTTTTGAAAATCTCCATCATTCTAGAAATAGTGTCACCTAAAGAAGTCTCCTCAAAAGGAATGTCAGGACTGATGGATTCTTCTTTCTCAGAACCATAATCTAAGGGAGAAGAAATCTGAGAAGAATAAGTCAAGGATTATTCATCAGAATCTGCATCATCTTCAGAGGAATCCTGCTCCCTAGGCCTCTTAAGAGGAGTAGAAGTCCAAGCAGGAGCAGAAATCTCCTATGAAGGCTTCAGAGCCATAACGGCATTAAACAGGCTTTGGGTGAAGTTTTGCCAATCATTCTCAGGATCTTTCAGAGCAGGAGAAGTGTATTTAATTTTCTGCTTCATTTTGAGAGGGGCGTCAGCCTTAAGCACCTTAGGAGGCTAATGTCGCTCATCTGGTTAGAATAAAACAGTCCAACAGTTGTGAGTTCGGTTCAAGCAGCTTTATTATATACAAACACATCAGGATTGAGGCTTAGCAACTTAAACTTAAATAAAATTATAAACAGACTGACTAAAAATAAATAAAAAAAGAAAAAACTTACCTGACTGTTGTAAGCAGGGGGCAAGATCCCATGCACCCCCACACCCCCCACTCTTTAAATAAATATATCAACTCCAAGATCGCACTACAGTGTAGTCAAGGAAAATTTTCCCTTTCCGCACTGTATTGCATTGTAGTGCGGTCTCGGAATTGGTATATTTAAAGAGCTGGGGGTGTGGGGTGCATGTAGGCTTGTCCCCCCTGCTTACAACCATCAGGTAAGTTGTTTTCTTCTTTTTATTATTATTTTTTATGTATTCGAACTTTTACAAGTTCGAACATATGGGTTCGACCAGATGGCGTTTGAACTTGTAAAAGTTCGATAACGTAATAGGTATCCAAAATTACAACACATGCTCTGTTCTACATCCTCCCTTTTTTAATTTCTGCAAGTCTTTTGGGTTTCTAATACCATGACGGGAAAGGACCCCATTCCCAAGTCAAAGTATGATTAAAGTTGTAAAACATGCTGTGTTCTACATCCTCTCTCTTTGAGAAATAAGTCATGCACAGAAAAAAATGGCAACATTCATTGGCATGCATTTGTACAGAAATAATTCTTTGACATGCAGTTATACAGAATTAATTACAAATGAAACAATCATGTCCAGGTTGCTTTGCATTTTACACTAGGTCTAGAAATACAACCTGATCATGTGACATAAATATTAGGACTGGATTTAGCAACAGGGACTGTCTTTAATGAATGTTCAACTTCAGGGACATCTGGGACATAATCAGGAATGGGAATAGGTACTGAGACATGTCCATCAACAGCAACATCGTCTGGGCTGCTCTGAGCTCTAGAGTCTGTATCACAGGTACGATGTTGCAGTATTGATTCAGACACTGGAAGAAGACGCCTGCAATTTTTTCAGTATTCTATACCCTTTGATTCTACTAAGTAAGATCTTGGCTCAGCACATACCTCTCATTTGACCAATTCGATCAAAACCGTTCGCTGTTTGCATCCTCTCTATATCTCCTTGAATCTGGATGAAGAAATTTGCTCATTTTATCATAGTTGGATTTCTGAAATGAACACTTTTGAAATAGTTTGGCTCTGATTACTCTGGGTTTTTTAGCATTAGACACCAATGTACTGGAACTGATAGGCAAGGTTGTTCTGGTTTGCCTAGATGGTCTTTGAGCAGGTGAGCCAAGTAAATGGTCACTGGGTATGTTTTTGGGATTAAGCAAGTTCAAGAAAACATTGGTATTGTCATGCTTTGACCTTTTTTAGTAATTGCTTTGTACTTTGTACTGCACACTTAGGTTGACCATTTGACTGTGGGTACTTAGGACTACTGGTAATATGGATAAAGTCTCCTTCTTTTGCAAATTTCTAAAATAACTAACTGGTAAACTGGGCACCATTGTCAAAAATAACTTTGTGTGCACTACCATGGACTGAGAACTGGTGTTTCAACTTGGTAATGACAGTACTACACATTAGGTTAGGTAGCAGATCAACCTCAAACCAGTTCGAATAAGAGTCTACCAACACATAAGTAATTTTGACCATTCCAGTCGAAGATGTCAGTGGCTATTGTTGACCAAGGTAGTTCAGGAATTTCGCTCAGCTGAAGTGGTTCTTTTTGCAAATGCGGTTTAGTACTATTGTATACTGAACAAGATGAAGTAATTTATCAATGTCTTTTGATAGAGAAGGCCAAAATACTAGTCCTCTCACCCTTCTTTTGGCAGCTTTGGAACCTGGGTGGCTTGGGTTTTGCTGACTTACCCTTGTGCTGCACTGAGCATGTCTGTTTTACTGAACTAGTCTTAGAACTTGCTGGAAAGTTACGGTCTCTCCCTGGTAATCATGCAGGGTCTGCAGCTGCCATGTGCTTAGGCCTCCTTCTGTTAGCTATGTGCTGGATGACGCTAGAAGCTGCTGAAACCATGCTCTTATCACTTGCAAGTGTATTTGTGTGACTTTCTGTGACCTTGTGTGTTTGACAAATTTCTGTATCTTTGCTCAATGTTAAATCATTGCCTCAAAGCAAAATCTTTCTCACTGCAGCATTATTAACATCACACACAAGCCTGTCCTTTATCAACGCATATTTCAAATCACCAAATCTGTACATTTTAGCCTTATTTCTCAAGTATGTAATATACTCTTTAAAAGTTTCTCTTGACTTTTGGTCTCTTGTATAAATTCTGTCTCTGCAATGTAACATTTGTCTGGGGGTTACACATTTTTCACGTTTCAAGTACTCCGGGTCCTCCCTTGATTCAGCTTGTACCACAATGTGACTGTTTTCTCCCTCTCCTGCATATACTGCTGGTGCATACACAAATGAACGCTCTCTTTCAGTGACTTCTGATCCCTCTAGATTAAGCAGAATAAATGCCCTCGTATGTGCATCTTTATCAGAAAAAGCTGCTTGTATGAAAATATCATATTCCTGCTCAAATACTCTCCAATTCTCTGCAATATTATGATCAAACACAAGTGGACCAGGTGTGCGAAATGTCTCTGCCGTGCCAACACACAATAATAAAGACCCTTGGAATGACATATGAAAATACACGTCTGAAATTTATGTCAGAAACTTGTAATTATGCTCAATAGCACAAAAGACTCTTCGAAATAACTGTACTTTGTGAAATGTCTCCATAGCATAAGAACACTGAAATCACTGTACTTTGTGAAGCCACCTTTATCAGTGTAAGAAACAGTTTGAAATAGTGCACTTTGTAAATAAACTGTACACCACACAAGAAACCTCTTGAAATGACTGTACTTGGCGAAATGACTCTGCACAGTGTAAGAAACACTTTGAAATGACTGCACATTGTGAAATACATGTACTCTGTACACAGTAAACTTTTTGAAATAATTACACTGTAATAAAGCACACACTGCAAACACTTTACACACTCTGAGATACTTCGAACAACTCTAGTTATACTTTGAATAGCTTTGGTTAATGTGAAATAGTAGCTCATATAAAAAAACATGGTCGTTTACTAAAAAAAAAAAAACATGCAGTTGCTTTGCTTTTCATGCTCATTTTGCCCTTTTATCATGCTCATTATACTTGTGCTTGTTCTTTCTTGTGCTCATACTTTTAACATGCTAGTTATGCAAATCAGAAGTAAATATGAATGTTCTCATAAGTATTTTGAATAATTCTATCAAATATTGTGGTTTCAAACATTTTGTTTAATAATCAGTAATGCATTTTGTGCTTTGCAAATGCTTCATATCATTTTCTTTACGAAATAAATCATTTATTCGAGTTTTAATTACCTGAAGTTCATTTCTGACCTTTTTTCTTTTTAATCATTTGAGCAGGTTTTGACGAGTCATTACTCAATATGCCTCTATTCTAACTGTGCACCTCATGGCTTGACTTCTGACTTCTTTCTAGCTTCTCATCTAACACCATGTTGTTTAGTCACGCTGCTTCTAACACTACGTCATTCAGGAATCCCACTTCTGACACCATGTCGCTTGTCCGATCAGGATAAAATAGACTAACAATTGTGGGTTTGGTTCAAGCAGCTTTATTGTATACAAACACGTCAGAATTGAGGCTTAGCAAGTTAAACTTGAACTTATAAACAAAACTGACTATTGCACTACATGTTAACACTCTGGCTGTTCTCTCCAAATGGCACTGTTACCTGCACATGCTTTCTGTTAATATGCACATGCTCTCACTTTGAAATGCTTCTTAAAGTTACAACACATGCTCTGTTCTACAGCTCTAACCCCCTGATGATATTCTATAACTGTAGTCTGAATCTCTTTCCTTAATAATATCTGCGGAAAACCCCCTAGACCCTTTGGTAATGATCAGCAGTGGTTCCCCCTGTACATCCAAGATGGACATCTGTAAGGCCTCCATGGACGTGCATGAAGTCTGATCCATGCCGGCCTCTGAAGTGGATGCTGCAGGGGAATCCAACAAGGAAGCTGGATGATCCTCTGGGCTTTCACTTTCCTCGAGAGAGACTTCTGGTGGAAGTGGTACAGCTGAAGATTGACTGAGCTTTCTTTGTCTTCTTCACAGACTGCTAACCCTTTGGCCAGGAACATCCTTCCATAGGATCTTTAGCCAACAGCTTAAGTCATTGGTTTTCTAAATAAATAGCTAGGGAAGAAAGCCGACTATGCATCATCTTGGGGACGGAAGTTTGACAAATCACACAAGGTGTATGGTTGTGGGAAGCACCTAAACAAAACAAACACTGCTCATGAAGATCTTTATGGGGAATTTGTCTCTTACACTGGCATTTCCCCTTTCTGAATTATATGAAACAACAACCAGAACAAGGCAAAAGAAAGATAAGAAAATCAAAAAAAGCCAAACAGGGCACTTATCTGAAAGCGGTTTGGTAACTATCAGATGAACGAGCTTTCAGACTGATGATTGAAGATGGCATTTGGACTGGCAGCAAAGAAGTTCTGAGGATGCTACATCTGGACATCACCTTTATGCCGTGCATGGGGAGCATACGTGTGATGTATGGCATACCCATCACAACCTAAAGGCTTTGGTATACTGGCTGGACATCAGGCTGCCCTAGGCAGGGTATCCGTATTGTAAAGAATACTACAACAGTGATATAGAAGGACATTTGCTTATACCTCCAATTCTTAATTGGAACCGTGTGGAAACTGCAGTATAAGAAATGATTTTTGCAAATACTGACTTTTGCACTCTCCTAGAAAGCTTTAGGTAGAAGTGCTAGAAAAGAATAAACTGTTTTTTCCATCGGCCTTTATTTTGTTTGTGTATTCCATGTTGCATCAGTAGGTGACTTTGCAGGTAATCTAGTCCTTTTCTATACACCTACACAAGATGTGTCACTTGTTCCATAGTTATTGTCCAAGGCTCAAGCATTTTTGCTCATCATGACTATGGGGGAGGGGAAGGAATGTGCCACCATGCTTGTTGCTTATGCAGTTTGTTAAATGGGTTCTTCATCCTTGCCTTCATCTGTAAAAAATACGCTACTCCGTAGAACCTTAATTTTGTGACTCTGTGGCTGGCAAGTTCTTCACAGCCACCATACTAGCAAGTTTGAATGAAGTTCATCTATTGGAAATATTTCTTGCTGGCCATCATCTCTGCATACAGAATGTCTAAATTGCAAGTATTTTATCTGTAGCTAACATTATTTAACATTTTACAGTGATTGGTTGTTTCTTAGAACTATCCTATGTTTCTTCCCAAAGGAGTTTTAGAATTGCTCCTTAATCAGTCCATTTATTTCCCTGTTGTCTTCACGGGTAGAATCCTGGACAGAGCAGGCTCTTCATATCTTGGAGGATGGGATGTGCAGTGCCACCTCAAGTTTTACCTAAGATGATGTGTGTTCAAGAAGACAGATGGGTTTTGTCTTAGTTGCTGTAGATGGAAAGAGAGATTTGCATTAGACCAGAAGATCATGTGAGTATCACTAGCAGTGCAAGGCAATCCCGATCAGTAGGTTAGAGATACAAAGTGCTGGACAGCAAGGCAGTAGCATAGCTCCTGAGTTTGATACACCAAGTGCTGTGTATTGGAACTTGGCACCAGAACCTGCAGGTGCCTTTTGAGTTAATTTCCATGGTCAAATATATCACAGAGAGTGAGGGTACCCAGTATAATATCACTATGTGGTTGAACACAACAGCCAAGTATTATATCCATGTACAGAATAAAGTAATTTACTCCAAGACCACCAGTTATTGGAGAACCCACATTCTGCCTTGCAGCAGTCATCTTGAGTTTAGTGCTTCTACTTTGCTCCTAGTGGAGAAGGAGCACAGGGGCATTTATTTCCTGGAGACTGCTAATCACCGGAAAGCTTAATAATTGCTTTATTGGTGCCAGCTTGGAATTTGTGCTTATACTTGTCTCCTGGTGAGAGAAGGAGCAGAGTGCATTGATTCCTGTTTCGTGCTGGGCACTGAGTATCTGTGCTTCACATTCCTGATTGGTCTGGTTGCTATTCAAGGCATCTACCAGGAAAAGGCTATGACAAACCTAAAGACCCTTGCATCATCTGGGACAAGACTATGTATGGATCACCACCTGCTTCTCATCTTGAGATAGGTGCTAATGTTTTGCTTCTGGTATGAGCTTTGTATCCCAGCAGAGTGAAGCTGTGGTGAGACTAGCTGCACCAGTAGTAGCCAGGCAGTAGCCATTTACGCGACTCCCCTCTTATCATTCTTGACAAGCTGTTTTTTTTTTTCTTTTCAGTAAGTACTGCTTGATTTATTTCCAACTTCAGAATATGTACTTAAGTACTTCATCTTTAAATTTTTTAGGGTCTACTTATTAGGTTAACTAAGTGACAATCAAAATTTCACCAATACCTAGTTGCACACAAGACTAGTTTGCAGTGACGAGCACTGACCCCAGAGTTGCAAACTAGATAGTCCTGACATTGCTTTGTAGTCTCACTACAACTGACTAATCAATAAAAAAAAGGGTTGTTGCCATGGAAATGAACTTACCCACTATCTCCGTTACCAGCTTGGTGGCTATGAGCATGCTGAGACAATGTAGAAAATACCTCATGTTTACTGACAACCAGTTCATTTTCAAACTGATAAGGTATGTGAGAGATGTGTTTACACAATGCCACTAGAGGCAAAGCTCTCACATAAAAGTACTCCTAATGCCAATAAGAGTGCCAGTAATACACATGCTGCACCCATCACACACAATTCAAAGCAGACACATAGACCCATGTTTGCTGAGGCACTTAAATGTAACCTTTCTAAACCCCAAAGACGACCTAGAAGTACACATAACAAAATTACCCTCAGCAGCCCCAAATGCACTCTTTCAAAACAACACACATCTCAACACAAACTGCCACATCTCATGGAGCTTCTACTTCTAAGCTCAAAAGACAAATCATTACACAGTCCAACATTCTGGTCATTGGATACTTCACTGCTCGACACATTGATGTCCCTCTCTCACCGGACTGAGTAAGGAGAAAGTCAGTCAGTTGCTTATCAGGGTCTAGGATCCACCACATTACACACCACTCAGGTCATGGAGCTGTAAATGATCTGAAACGTTCCTCACTAGACTGTATGAAGAGACATCATGGAGCTCTCGGAATATGTGTCCCAGACTGGTATGAGCCTAAGATTGAGTAGCATTTTACCTTTACCAACACAACACAAACAAAAGATGACTGACTTTAATAATTGGCTTAATTTGTGGTGTCATTCTCAGGGGGTGCAATATTTGTCAGCATGGAAGGAGATGGTCACACTGCTTTGCCAGGGATGGTCTGTGTGGAAAAACTGAAGGGCTGCCAGCACAGCCAGATAGAAGTTTGTAAATAATTCTATGTCAATGGAAGAAAGCTGATATGTAAAAGAATTGTACAACTGAGTGTGATCTCAAGCTCGGAGATGGTACGTCTGAGCCAGGAAATTCTATCTATTGTGCTACAACAGAGATAATTACTAGGTTTCACGTGTAGAGAGTCTTTTATTGCTGTGGCTTCTTGGCAGGTGCAGATCAAAAAGAAATGTTAAATTTTGAGTACTGTTAGCGTGGGAACTTAATCAGAGAAGTGTCAAGATTTATGCAATTTGAAATGACTTAGCACTAATGTGTGTTATCAATTTAAAACTTTCTCAGAGAGAAAAATTTGGCATTTTGTATTTGTGTCTGAACCTGAACACATCAGGTCACCAGCACTTGCTTTGTTCTGTAAGTAGGAACTTGGATCTTAGTATTTCTGTTAGAGATAGATTGGAATATAGCCAGATTAGTCTAGCTGTTTTTTATATTTATGTCAGACTTTCCTACAATATTGTTTTAAAGTATTTTCCTGTGACTTCTGAACTCTGTCATTGTGTTGAATTAATGAGTATTGTCTTGTGATTTTATTATTTATTATTAAATATTTTTAAACCTTTGAACTGTGGCTGTTTTATGTAGAGATAATTTAAGCTCTTAGCGTAGTTGCATGTATTTGGTGATACTGTATAAGCCACTCTAATAGCCTTGCTGTTCGTCATACTTCCTGTTTGGATAATAACATTGTACGGTAGAACTGGATACCCTTTGGTAAAGGCCTTTTATAATAGCCGATAAGAGAAGTTGGTGGCTGTGATTACTACCTTATAGCCTGGGCAGAAGGGGGCATAGTTAGTGAACCTGTGCCAGCCTTCCCCAGGCGTGTCTGTGTTTGCATACAAGTCATATCTCAAAATGTGTGTGTCAGTTACTTGTGCAGGGACACAAAGCACTGGTTTGACAGAGGGTGCTGGAGGTTTTGGCTTGACTACTCTGCTGAGATATGAACCCTATAGATGTGCCAGTGGGGAGTCTTATTGTGGATTTGGAGAGAAGGGGAAAAACCACCCCAGAATGACTGTGGTCTCTCTGTGCTTTTAAGGGAAATTGTACTTTACTGTGTGTGTACTTGTTATCCTCCCAATGTGGGTGCCCCTCACTGGTGCTAGTGGTGAGGATTGAGGCTCCTTGATTACTGGGCCAGTGCATGGGCATCACATATTAATTGTTTGGCAGTGGTAGGATATCCACATCAAATATTAATTGTTTGATAGTGGTGAGTTAGCCACATCACATATTAATTGGCTTGTAGTGGTGTGGACATTGAATTCCTGTATCTTGTGTACAGTGATCACTGAAGGTGTTTTTGTATTCTAAATCAGCCACGCTATGAACATTCAGAGTTCAGATCACAATTGTTTAATTCTTTTGTTAGCTTAGTTAGTCGGGGAGAGCAGGCAAGCCATGTCAGCAGAAGAGTATGGCAAGTTGACAAGGAGCCGGTTGGCTGAGATGTGCCAGGCTAAAGGACTGGTGCATGGAAACCTGACTAAGGCAGACATGATTGGTCACAGTTGCATCAGAGAATAGCAACCAGGAGGATGATCAGACTGGCCATGGAGATGTACAACACTCAGAGAATGGACAGCTCAACCTTTCTACAGAAGACTTAAAAATCCATCTGGAGCTAAAGAGACTTGAGTTGAGGCCAAGCGTTTGGAGATAGAAGCAGCAGAGAGACTGGAGCATCTAGAGAGTGAGGAAAATGAGTAACTGCTATGCCTGGAACCTGAGGAGAAGGAAGAGACAGAGGCAACATGAAAAGGAGATGCTGACTCTTCACCAGAGTCATGGAGGTAATGGGGAAGGGAGTAACTGGACTCCAGAAACACAAAAGGTCAGTAAATTCTTCCACAATTTTACAGAGGAGGATAATTTTGATAGTTCCTGTCATATGTTTGAGAGGGTATATAAACAGTATGATGTTGACCAAAGGCTCTGGTTCCTGACCCCCTTACTCCATGGTAAAGCTGTAAATGCACTTTCCAAACTGTCTGATGTTGACTTTTTAAATTATAATGTTGTAAAGAACTGTTTGATAGAATTTTTTAAGCTAACACCTGAAGCTTATAGGAAAAAGTTTCATGAGCATAGACACAAGGCAGATGAAAGTGTGTGTGAATATGTTGCTGCACTGAACACTTATTTTTATAGGTGGGTGAGTGGATGTCAGGTCACCACTTTTGAAGGACTTTCAGACCTTTTGGTGAGGGAACAAGCCCTTAGCACTTTGCCTGAGGACACGAGGATCTGGTTAGCTGATAGACAATGTGCTACTTCAGATGAGTTGGGGAAGAAGGGAGATCTACACCTAGCAAGCAGGGCATCTCTGCACAGGAAAGAGGCACCCAGTGCTGCTCATGGGTCTAAGGAAATCCATAGTGGGCAGCCCAGACTGCCACAACAGAGTCTGCCAGTAGCAGGGGAAGCCACAAGTCCAGGTATGCATTCAGGACCTAGGGTTAAATGTTTTGAACGCAACCAGTGGGGCCATGTAGCATATAGGTGTCCACGGAGGCAAGGTGAGGGAACCAGTAAGTGGGAACAATAAAATGCCAACAGTAGGTTGTCTTAAGACAATAGGGGTACCAAGTTACCATCTTGCAGATGTCCTAATAGGGAAGGATTTTGATGAGGCAGTACCATGTGTTTATGCAGTTACACGTAGTCAGGATTGGAGACAAGCATGTGGGTCTGGTAGCCTGGGCGAGACCCAGACAGACCACACACTTGCAGCCGGGACTGGTGAGGTGGTTACTTCAGGGAGGGAAATACCCTGTAGCAGTGAGACTGAAGAGGAGCCACAGCTGCTTGTGGGTACTGATGTTCCCTGGGACAGAATGACTGTAAGGACAGAGGTGAGTAGTAGTACCCAGGCTGACAGTGAGGCACCACTGTTGCAGGATGCCAGACTTCCTGTGGAAGGGGAGCTGGGAAGGGTTGCAAAGAGAGAGATGAGACAGGCTCACCTCCCGGACCCTACATTACAAGGCCTAAGGCAGGTAGCTAATGAGGCACCTGATTCTCAGTGGATGGGGGGATCTGTATACTTGGACAAAGGGTTACTGTACAGAGAGTGGACCCCCGAGGGAGGGCTAGAAGGTGAGCGAATACAGCAGTTGGTAGTACCTAGAGCCTACCGTCTGGCACTTCTAGCCATAGCCCATGGTATTCCCTTTGCAGGTCATATGGGCATAAAACGTACAAAGAGATGTATTATGCAGACCTTCTATTGGCCTGGACTCTCCAGAGATGGAACCGGGTACTGCAGGACCTGTGAGCAGTACCAAAAGGTAGGCAAGGCAGGAGACAAGGCGAAAGCTCCTTTTATGCCTTTGCCTGTGATTGAGGAGCCATTTCAGGGGGTAGCAATGGATATTGTGGGGCTTTTGAGTACCCCAATTTCCACAGGGAAAAAGTATATCATAGTGGTAGTAATTATGTTACAAAATACCCTAAGGCAGTGGCTTTGTCCTCCATTGAGGCAGAAAAGGTGGCAAATGCTTTGATAGAGATTTTCAGCAGGGTAGATTTCCCAAAAGTAATACTGACTGACAGAGGTGCCAGTTTCATGTGAAACCTGCTGGCTTGTCTGTGGAAGTACTGTGGGGTGAAGTACCTAAAGATTACCCCCTAGCATTCCCGGACTAATGGTCTTGTTGAGAGGTTAAACTCTACACTCACGTTCATGCTACAGGCATTTATAGACAAGTTTAAGAAGGAGTGGGACAAATATTTGCCCCATCTGTTGTTTGCATACAGAGAGGTTCCCCAGGGATCCACAGGTTTTTCACCCTTTGAGTTGTTGTATGGGCATAGGGTGAGGGGGCCTCTAGACATAATTTGAGAGGAGTGGGAGGGTGAGTGTGAATCTCACAAGGAGTCTGTTGTGGGATATGTCCTAAACCTCAGGACAAGCCTCAGGGAACTCATGGGCTTGACCTAGGAGAATCTAGCAGAAGCCCAACAGCAGGAAAAGGTCTGGTATGACAGGAATGCTCGAGTTAGAGTATGCTATAGGGCAGCAGGTAATGGTTCTCATTTCTGTCGGACACTACAAGCTGCAGGCAGCCTGGGAGGGACCCTACAAGGTGGTAAGGAAGGTCAGTGATGTTAACTACATGGTGGAACTGCTAGGCAGGGGCAAAAACTACCATGTTAACATGATGAAACCTTATCATGATAGGGAGGCCCTTGTGCTGAGTATTTGTAGTGGATTGCAGGAAGAGTCTGAGGGAGATCTGGTGACTGATCTTCTCAGCGAAGCTTGGACTGACACCTCACTGGAAGGGGTAGCAACTATCTCCTACCCAGCTTCAAGAAATCCGAACAGTGTTGCAGGAGTTTGGGGACATGTTCACTGGGAAACCAGGGTGCACCCACCTGGTGCAGCACCAGGTGGATACAGGACCCCAAAGCCCTATTAGGCAGGTCCCTTAGAGGGTGCCTGAGAGTCAAACAGACTCTGAGAGAGGAGATGCAGGAAATGTTGGAACTAGGGGTAATTCAAGAGTCCAGCAGTCCCTGGGCCTTTCCAGTGGTGCTGGTACCAAAGGACGGCAGCACCAGGTTTTATGTGAACTGCAGGAAATTAAATAGTCACACAGAGTCAGATGCTTACCCATGCCTAGGACAGATGAAGCCCTAGAGCAGCTGGGTGGGGCTAAGTGTCTTACCACCATTGATCTTACCAAGGGTTACTGGCAGATGCCCTTGACGTTCAGTGCTAGAGAGAGCCCAGCCTTTGTGACTCCTTTTGGCTTGTATGAGTTCACAAAGATGCCCTTTGGGATGAAAAATGCCCCAGTGACTTTCCAGAGGCTGGTAGATCATATACTAGCAGGAGCAGGAGATTTTGCCCTTGCTTACCTAGATGATATTGCCATCTACAGCCATTCCTGGCAAGAGCACCTTCAGCATGTCAGGGAGGTGCTTGGCAGAGTACAGAAGGCAGGGTTGACCATTAAGCCCAGCAAATGTCAGGTGGGTATGGCAGAGGTCTCCTACCTGGAACATAGTGGGGAGTGGTAAGGATCAGGCCAGAACCTGCCAAAGTAGAAGCCATTTAGGCATGGCCTGCACCTCTTACCAAAAAGCAGGTGAGGGCATTCTTAGGGGACTGCAGGGTCCTAGAGAAAGTTCGTCCCCAGTTATAGTACCATAGCTGCTCCCCTCACATACCTGACAAGGAAAAACAGGCCAGATAAGATAGTGTGGACCCCAGCATAAAAAAGCTTTGGGAGGACCCCCTGTGTTAGCCAGTCCAGAAAAGAATTTGTTGTGCAGGTGGATGCTTCGAACCATGAGGTGGGGGCTGTACTTGGCCAGATTTCTTCAGAGGGAGAAGAGCACCCATTGGTTTATCTCCATTGTAGGCTCCAACCCAGGGAGCAATGCTATGCAGCTGTAGAAAAGGAATGTCTAGCCATAGTGTGGGCACTGCAGAAACTTGGTCTCATCTGTATTGAAGGAAATTCACTGCAGTTACAGATCACAGTCCCCTAACATTGTTACATCAAGCCAGCCAGCAAAATGCCAAGTTGCTAAGATGGAGCCTAGGGTTGCAAGCATATGATATCAGTGCAGCACCGCAGTGGGATTAGCAATGCCAACGCATATGGCCTCTCAAGACAGGGAATGGGGTAAAGTATACCCAGATAGACTCGACCCTCTCAAGCAATGTTTCTTAAGAGGCACCTGAAAAACTAGCTTGAGTTCTCGGGGTGGGGGGAAATGTGAAAAACTGAGGGGCTGCCAGCCCAGCCAGATAGAATAATTTACAAAACTCTATGTTGTTGTAAATATTAATATGATCCACAGGCTGGTTTCACAAATTTAAGAAAACTGTGTTATGTGCTAAGCTTCAAAAATGTAACCACAGTGCACCCTCCTGGAAGAAAGCTGATAAAGAATTTTACAACTGTGTGTGATCTCAAGCTTGGAGATAGGATGTCTGGGCCAGGAAATTCTTTCTATTGTCCTTCTTTCTATTGTCCTAAGACAGAGATAATTACTAGGTTTCACATGTAAAGTGTCTTTTATTCCTGTGGCTTTGTGGCAGGTGCAGCACAAAAAGAAATGTTAAATTTTGAGTAATGTTAGCCTGGGAACTAAATCAGATAAGTGTCAAGAATGATGTAATATGAAATGACTCTGCAGTAATGTGTATTATCAATTTAAGACTTTCTCAAAGAGAAAGATTTGGCATTTTGTATTTGTCTCTGAACCTGAACACATCAGCTCACCAGCACTTGCTTTGCTCTGTAAGCAGGAACTTAGATCTTAGTATTTCTCTTAGAGAGAGATAGAAATATAGCCAGATTAGTCTACCTATTTTCGATATTTATGTCAGACTGCCCTACAATATTGTTTTATAGTATTTTCCTGTGATTTCTGAATTCTCTAATATCATTGTGTTGAATTAGAGTATTGTCTTGTGATTTTATTATTTATTATTAAATATTTTTAAACCTTTGAACTATGGCTGTTTTACGTAGAGATAATTTAAGCTCTTAGAGTAGTTGCATGTATTTGGTGATACTGTATAAGCCACTCATAGCCTTGCTGTTCGTCATACTTACTATTTGGATAATACATTGCACAGTAGAATTGGACACCCTTTGGTAAGGGCCTTTTATAGTAGCTGTTGAGTAGTTGGTGGCGGTGATTACTACCTTATAGCCTGGGCAGAAGGGAGCATAGCTAGGAAACCAGTGCCAGCCTTCCCTGGGAGTGTCTGTGTGTTTGAATATAAATCATATCTGTGTGTGTGTGTGTGTGTTTGAATATAAATCATATCTGTGTGTGTGTGTGTGTGTGTGTGTGTGTGTGTGTGTGTGTGTGTGTGTGTGTGTCAGCAACTTGGGCAGGGACACGAAGCACTGGTTGGACAGAGAGGGTGCTGGAGGTTTTGGCTTGACTACTTTGCTGAGGTCTGCACCCTATAGCTGTGCCAGTGGGGAGTCTTATTGGGGATCGGGAGAGAAAGGGAGAAACCAGCCCCAGACTGACTGATCAGTGTGCTACCCAGCAACAGCCCCTAAGGCAAGACAACGTACCTAACACTTTAATCATAGGTGAGACTATAGTCAGGCACACTGATGTCCCACTCACCAGGCTGAACAAGGAAACAATTACAGTGAGCTGCCTGTCTGGTGCCAGGATCCGCCACATAACTCATGCACTCAAGTCACTCCACAACAAGTGCAAATATGACTTTGTCATTGTCCATGTTGGAGTGAATGACTTGAGACGTATCTCCCTGGACTACATGAAAAGAGACATGGAAGAGCTCTCGGATCATGTGGCCCAGGCAGGTATGGCCCTAGCCCTGAGTAGCATCCTGCCTTCGCCCAGAATGATACCACAATATAAGGACAAAATGATTGACTTCAACAATTGGCTAAGCTTCTGGTGTCATTCAAAGGGGATCCAGTATCTGTCTGCCTGGGACGACATGATCAACGGACCACGATGCTTTGCCAGAGATGGTCTGCACCTGTCACCCCTGGGATTCTGGTTACTGGCTAAGGCTCTTGCCACTCCTATAGTGCCTCTTTTAGGCAAAGTTCAAAGGACAAAACCACCACCATAACTGGTACAAGCATGCAAAATCTGAAGGTAATGCTACTCAATGCTAGAAGTCTAAACCTCCAAATGCACTCTCTCTCGAGGTACTCCTAAAAATGGAGAACATAGATATCTGTGCAGTAACTGAGACCTGGTTGGCTGCAGAGAGCACCCCTGCAATACCAGGCTACAGTTGTTACCACACTTTTCGGCTACCAAGCCAGGATCGAAACACTAAAGATGGAGGAGTGTCCATATTCACACCACCAGGTTAGTTGCCCAACACAATGTGTCTGAAATTCTCCAGGTGCAACTAACACTAGGTAAGACTGCAATCCAAATTGTAGCTTGCTACAGATCCCCCACCATGCCCCAAGATTCTCACTGCACTTTTCTAAACATACTGGAAAATATTAATATATAACCAAACACCCTAATACTGGGTGATTTCAACTACTCTGCCATTAACAGGGAAAACTACTGGTGCACCAACACCTTTGCCCAACATTTCTTGGAATTCATAAATTCCAATGCCCTGGATCAACTAATCCATAGTCCCACCAGGGGCTCCAATATACTAGACCTGGTCATTACCAACATGGGAAATCGATACTCCACACCTATGGTCACCCCCTCGTTGGTCAGGTCAGACCATTAGCTAATCACCCTTAACATCCACATCCCACCCCCATCCCCAGTAAGGAAACCTCCATAAAAAACTTCTCCAAGGCCAACTTCATAGTACTCAAGTCAGAAGTTACAAACTTCATGACACCCATGCAGAAGGGAACTGAGTTCGACTGCTGAGTCCTACACTAAGGCACTGTACAAGCACATCCAGTCATGCATGAATCGTGCCATCCCAAATAGAACCAAGATGCTTTCCTCCAAAAAAAGGAAGCCAATCTGGTGGTCCCCTGCCATAAACTTTACAACAAAAGGAAAAAACTGTTGCAGAAAAGTGGAAAATCCCAGGATGAAAAAAAACTCCCTTACCAGCCTCAGTAAGAAGCTGAGATACCTCATAAAATCCTCCAAAGCTAGTTATGAAAATAAAATTGCCAAAGATTCCAAAGACAACCACAAGGCATTCTAGAACTATGTCAAAAATCTAAATGGCAATGCTCAGATCTGCTCTGAGCTTCAACAGAATGGCATTAAATATACTGATCCCAAGGATATTGCCAGTATCCTGGAAGATCGATTTTAGTGCCAACGTCACCCCCCCTCTCACCTTCTAAATGGCCCATCACAGTACTGGAAGACTGCCAAATTCCGGTAATAATGGCCACTCAGGTAAAAAACGCACTCTCCAAAGCTAAGAATACAGCATCCATGGGACCAGATGATATCCCGGGCTGTGTACTACATGAACTACAAAATGAACTGGCACCTCACCTAAGTGTCATGTTTAATCATACCCTCACCTCAGGCTTCGTGCCCACTTGAGTGGTGCACAGCTACAGTTATCCCACTCCACAAGGGGGGATCCACCTTGGATCCCGGGAACTACCGCCCCATCAGTCTGATGAGCCTGATCTGCAAGGCCATGGAACGTATTATCATGGATCTGATAAACAAAGATATTGGCAACCTTAAAACACTGGATCTCACCCAGTTTGGATTTGTGAAGGTCCGATCCTGTCTCCTGAACCTTATTAACTTCTTTGAATCAGTCTTCAGAGCCGTGGACGAGGGTAAGGCAGTCCACACATCCTATCTGGACCTCGCCAAGGCCTTTGACACCATCCCCCACTCTGGAATCATAGATAAACTTACTAAGCTGAGCATTAATCCCTACGTCACTCGATGGGTTGCCAGCTGGCTTACTGACAGAACCCACACTGTAAAAGTAGCTGACTCCAAATCCAGCTCCAAACAAGTGACAAGTGGAGTACCTCAGGGTTCAGTCCTGGGACCTCTCTTGTTTGGCATCTACGTCTCTGAAGTACAGGCCAACACTAAGGGACTCTGGCTAACAAATTTCACAGATGACTGCAAACTGGGAGCCATTATTGTATCCCCAAATGATGTGGATACTCTACAAAAAGGCCTTACAGAAACAGATGCTTGGTGCCAGAGCCATGGGCTCAAGCTGAATGCCAAGAAATGTATAGTTATCCCCTTTGGGAAAAAACATGTACCCATGAATTATCACATAGGTGGCAGTACACTAAACACCGAAAGTGTGATAAGAGACTTAGGGACACAGGTGGACAGTGGTCTCACCTTCAATAACCACATTGCCACAACAGTCAGGAAATCTTATGTGGCACACCTCATCATTAAGGGCTTTTCATCCAGGAAAAAGGAGGTCATTGTCCTACTGTACTCATCCCTCATTAGACCCATTATAGAATACAAAGCCCCATTTGGTATGTACCTCTCAAGACATCTGCAACAACTGGAAAGGCCGCAAAAATACCTCACTAAAAGAATCACAGGCCTAAAGCAGATGCCCTATGCTGACCACCTTATAAAACTCCAGCTGTACTCTGTCGCATATCGTCTACTCTGAGGCGATCTCTGCTTAACGTACAAGGCCATGTCAAACCCAGAGCTGTTGGACATGCTACACTTAAAGAAATCCCAATCCCTCAGAGCCACACGCTCCAGGGATCTAAATCTTGTCATCACACTAAACAAAACATGCTGGAGGGATAGTTTCCTGACCCAGAGACTCCCCAGACTCTGAAATAGACTGCTAATACATGTCAAACAGAGCGCCTCTTTGGCCCTCTTCAAAAGGAACCTTGATGATTGGATGGGAGAAAGGACATTCATCCCGGGGATCACGTCAGTCGCCCTGCTAGACAGGGGTCCAGGGAAGTAAATAGTGTGGGAAGAAATAGCCAGGGAATTGCTATGGCTAGGCTTGTATAGGCCCTAGGGCTGATAGCCTAGTACCAACCTATGAGCTGTGTGTGCTCTTAAGGGTAATCGTACTTTACTGTGTGTGTACTTGTTATCTTCCCCAATGTGGATGCCCCTCACTGGTGCTAGTGGTGAGGATTGGGGCTCCTTGATTATTGGGCCAGTGCATGGGCGTCACACTCTGCACCTCTTCCTTCTAGGCTTTCGAATATTCAGACATTGTCTTCCCCCATAGTGCCTTTTTTAGGCAATGCTAAACTGAAAGTACTTCCAACATAATTCAAAACCAAGAAAATCTTAAGGTATTACTACTGAAAGCTAGGAGTCTAAACAAACTCCACTCTCTAGAAGCTTTCTTCACCCTAAAGAATGCGGACGTATGTGCGGTTGCTGAGATGTGGTTTAAAGCCACTGACAGTGCAAGGTTATAATGCCTTCCACACATTTAGACCTGCTACTACACAGACTGGGACTAAAGCCGGAGGCGTCTCAGTTTACATCAAAAACAAATGCATCTCAAGGCTGGTCAAACAGGAAGATGCACTTGAGCTTCTCCATGTTCAAATCACCACAGGCAAAATCCAATACCACTTCTTTGCAAGCTATAGGTCCCCGTCTATGAACCAGGAAAGCCATACCATGTATTTAAATTTACTGGAAACACTCGCTGTCCAACCCAATACCATATATATGGGTGACTTTATTTACCTCACTATTAACCGGGAATCCTGTACAACACTAAATGTACAGGCACAGAGATTCCTGGATTTTGTAAACACATACTCCCTGGACCACATTGTCAGTAAACCACCAGGGATGCAACTATACTGGATCTGGTCTTCACTAATATGGGAGAGTGCTGCACACCCCCTAATGTAATGTCTTCTGTGGTAGGGTTGGACCACAAAATGGTCTCCTTTGAAATAAAAATAAAACCTGGAACCCCAGCTAACCCTGCAGTATTCAGGAACTACTGTAAGGCTAACTTCCTGCTGTTAAATGATACCCTGGCAAATGTTCAAGCCCCCATAAACCCTGAGAGCACTGTTACCTATGTAGAACTTTACACAGAAACCCTATACAAACATGTTAATAGCTTCATAGAGGCATCTGTACCCACCTGGAAGAAGTACAAAAAGAAACTAAAAAACAAGCCACCCTGGTGGAATCACAAGGAAAAAAAAATATGGCAAATATTAGGAGGTGCAGCACCCAGCAGGTTAAAAGCACTCTCATCAAACTAAATAAACAACTCAGAGGACAAATTAAGTCAAATTTTGCCTCCCAGGCCAAGAACAACCACGAGACCTTCTTTAGCTATGTCTACAGCCTCAAAGGCAGTACACAATTGTGTGCAGAGCTCATTGTAAATGGCGCCACCTATACTGAATCAGAATGGGGTCCAAATGGAGAGATAAGCCAGCAAGCAAAGGAGAGCAGTATTGCTGGAATTGAATTAATCTTCAAGTCTTTGTGAGTACCTTAACAAGGGAGACCCTGTTTTTCACAAAGTCTCACCAAGACAACACTGGTATATAGACTGTATTTTTTATAGTATATGTCATGGACAAAAGTAGGTTAAAAAATAAAAGTAAGATAGCTGGTGCAGATAAAAGTGCCCAATCCTGGTAGGTGCACTAGTACCAGGACTGGAAAAAGTGAGTGTAGAATCCTCAAGACACTGAAACATTCCTACAATAGGGCTAGGCCAGGCCCCGGGAGGATGGGCCCCCCCTTGTAGAAGGAAGTAGCAGTCCACAGAGATCACAAAAACTGATAGGCCAACAGAGATCCATAAAAATAATGGTGGACTATTGAGGATAAGAAAGAAATTATGTATTGTTACTATTATGCAAGAAGCTCAAAATTTCTAGACAAAAGATATACAAAAAGGTCAACAGAGGAATTAGAGGAAAGAAAAATGCTTCCACAAGAAAAAGCTTCAAATAAAAAAAAAGTGTTCATTAATACAACAGATGAAAAACATTGTATAAACTAAGAAACCTTGAACCATTTGGAAAAAACAACTGAGGAAGTGTGAAAATATAAAAAAAATCTAGAGACTTTTGAAAGGTATAAAAGAAGAAATATGGACATGGGAAAGAAAGACATCTGATATGGTACAATATTTATGCAAAGGAGCAAGCCAAATTCATCAACACAAAAAAAGCAGTCACAAAGATATTTGAAGAGAAATACAGGCAGAGACATCCAGATATGGAGTATTTCACACAAAAAAATATCACAAATAGGGAATGTAAAACAGAAGATTAGTAAAGTGGAAGTAAAAAAAATTTGAAGTTATGGAATACTTGCGAAGTGAAGGATTTAGTATGGAAAGTCTAACACAGGTTATATCACAGCATGATAGAATAACAGTCCCCAAAGTAAGGAGAAACAGGAGGAGCAGGGGACATCTGAAGAAGAAATATGGACATGCGAAAGAAAATGATTTAATATGGTGCAATATCTATGCAAAGGGAAAAGCAAAACTAATTATTACAAAAAAGAGCAACACTAAAGTTATTTGAAGAGAAATACAGGCAATGGCATCCAGACATGGAACATTTTACAATACAAAAATAAGAAAACAAAGAGAAAAAGTAGAAAAGATTAGTAATGGAAAACTTAAAGAAATATAAATTGATTTTGTGGATCACCTGTGAAGTGAAGTATTTAATGTAGAAAATCTAGCTCTGATAACCTCACAGCAGGATAGAGCAATGGATCCATGGGCATCTGCAGGATTTTTTTGCAGGGGGTGCAAACCCAGAAGCCAGAGCTGTAGGTTACATCTGTTTGTGTGTGGATAACCAAGAACTCTTGCTGTATTCCACACTTTAGTACAGAAACCGATGGCATCTCAATGAATTTATAGTGTTATAAAATAAGACCTCAATCAAACTATAATATTGAACTCGTTCATGTAAAAATTATAAAGTTTCTGAATAACTGTAATTTTTAAAAACAAAAACTGAATGTACTATATTGTTGCAAGTTTAGGCCTGTGACTCCCATGGCCAGTATCTGTTTCTGCACATACAGCTTGTGGGGTCTCTGTCTGCTCTACAAACACAGCAGTGATGGTGCCTTTTCAGTATCTAGTTAACATTTTAATAAAGCTACAATCTGATCATTGATGTCCACCCCTAGCAGCAGAGCCAGACCAAGGTTAAATGGGGCCCTAGGCAAAGTAATAGATCGGGGACCCCAGAGCAGCCCCTCCTGTAGCAATCCCCTACCCCCCAAAGCAGGTGCCTCCCCAGCCATTTCAGTGTTCCGTTACTTGGCTGTTTCTCCCTAGTTACCATAAACACTGTTCAAACCTGTCAGTTTGAATATTGCTTTCTTATTTACTTCTACAATAATTACAGATGTAGGATCATAGGAGATTACTAGGCTATCGACTTGGAGGTCATTTTAAGCCTAGCCGTTTTATCCCAATGTAATACCATAGAAATGCTAGTGAGAGCACAAGATTGCATTTAGTGATGACTGCCCATGTCCATGAGGGTTATGGGCTCTATCCCCAGTAAGAATTTACGGTGCCCCATACACTTGCCCAGGTTCCACTTGAACAGTGTCATAGAGGTGCTCTGTTTCACATGAATTGGTAACCTGTTCCAAAGACATGGCAGTCATTGGGAGATGAATAGGACATGCTGGAGGGGCAGATTTAAGTCGCAGGCCATATTTAGGTTCCTGGAACTGGTATCTCTAGTCCTGTTTAATTTACTGACATGTAGCAAGTTCATTAGGTTTGGGTCTTGGATTGCTTTGCAGGCCATACATAAGTTTCCCCTAAGAAGTCTATATGATATGGTGTACAGTGACAAGGGACTTTAGTCAGTCACATGCTGGAGCCCCTTGATTTTCTTTCTTAGAAACCTCTGAGATCTCTCTAATTGCTGCAGGTGTTTACTATGGTACATGCCAAACAGGCTGTTGTACTCCATTACGAACTGGTTAAGTGCCGAGTATAAGGGGGTTATAACTTCTTTTGATCTTGAGGCAATGCCTTTACTAATCAAATGTACGTAGAAATCTTTCCTTACTACAGTAGACACATTGTCGAAAAGTTAAACATGTATTGAAATAAAATAGCACAAAACACCTATAGCCATTTGCTAAACAAACAGTACAGTCCCACAATGAAAATAGACTTGGCATGAGCAGTAAACAACTCTGCCTTTGAAACTCACGTTCTTTGAAATGGCATTTAAATTCACATTCAAAGAGAATGCATCTGGCCAGTGGAGGATTAAGTTTACCTTTGGGCTGTTTTCAAACCATAGGCCCCTTGCACACATTTTTAGGGCCCATGCATACATGCATGTATTCTTTGATTCATCTTCCTGATTGTATTAAATTATATTCCTTGTATAATACAGCACCACTTGTTAGAATGTGTTTTAAATTTGTAGTTTTGAACATTCTTTCAGTATGCAATGAAACAAAATGTATGAACCAATAATGACAGAACTACCCATTTCAGAAAATTTCAACCATAAAAGGCCATGCAGACATCCGTCATTACAATCCACCAATATCGGTCAGTAAGCACAATCGCTGCAGAAGTAAAAGTCAGCTGAATAATTCCACATTATAGAGAAGTGTAACTAATGAAGAGGTTGTTACTGGCAAACAACTTTACATTTTAGTGTTTCATCTATAAATCCAGTGCCTACTGACCTTGAATTAAATGGCCGATGTTACATTAAAAGAAAAATTGGTAAGCAGGTAATATTGCAATAGGGAATGCCTGACAAACCGACAAGTTTGTAGTTAATAGGCCTCTAATACAAAGAAGGGCACACTCAGGAGTGGAGAACCCCTATCTTCCCTTAAAATGCACCAAATAATCAGCAATCGAAAGGGGACTGCAATACCAGCACTCAGTCTGCATGGTGTGGGAGTGGAATCTACAACCTTCTGCACCAAGGCAATTTGGCTACTAACACTGCTTTCAAATTCTAAAGTGCAAACAGTGACTACCATTTGCTAAACAAAACAGTTGTACATTGAAAACAGACTTGGCATGAGCAGCACTACAGTTCTCTTCCCTTGAAACTCATAAATCCATGAAAATGCACAGAAACTTGTAATTCTCTGAAAATGTACTGAAACTCAAACTCACAGTTCCATCAGCAGTCTGATAGTTAGTGTGGAGAATTCAAGTTCTTGTCTCCACCAAAGCTCACAATTCCTTCTGCACTCTGATACTTGGTGTAGAGGATTCAGGCTGTGTAACCAAGTTTCAGGGTCAAGCCTGATCAAGTTAATTGACTAACCTGCCCCCCCCCCCCCCCAACTGGGGCATTACATACCATACCTCCATCTCTCAACCTCTTAGCATACGAAATCTGAACAAAGCCTAAAATAACCGGGGAACAAAGGCCCCAAAAATAGGAACAGATTTTAAATATTGCTCCTACAAGTTTAGAAAGTTGCTAGAATAACAGGATTTGTGCTAACATGCATTTTTTGGAGGATATGAAGTTTGAAACTCCTATATATATGTCATTATTTAGTGACTTCAGTCCACTGTGAATTGCCAGAAAACCACACATTTATGAGAAATAGGCCAAAAATATGAAACAAAAATCTGGGCAGTTGAGAGGTATGCATACCTTTGAACCTGTTGGTGCAGGAAATCTGGACAAAACCTAAAATAATGGGGATACAATTACCCAAAAATAGGGATAGATTTTAAATATTGCTCATTTTAACTTAGTTGCTAGAATAACAAAATTTGTGTTAGCATGCATTTTCTGAAGGATATGAAGTCAAACTCCTATACATGTCATTATTTAATAACTTCAATCCTCCGCGAATTGCCAGAAAACCACAAATTTTATGATAAACAGACCATATCTATGAGGCTAAATCTGAACAATTAAGAGGTATTTTAAAAACATGCATACCTGCACACACCCCTACCTTCTGTCACACAGCACATCAACACAGACACACACACACACAATTACATACACTCATGTACATTTACACGTATCTACATATTCTCTCTCATTCAGAAAAGAACGGAACTACTAGTTTAAATTTTACACACACACACACACACACACACACACACACACACACACACACACACACACACACACACACACACACACCTTATCTTCTCTCTTGCCAGAACGGCTCTTTTAAATTCCACGAGCAAGTGCTGCTCTGCAGTGGCGTTCATGCATGCAACACATGCATGATCCTTCTTAAAGGAGAAGATGCCACCACTGTGTTGTTAAGAAGTTGTGTGTTATTTTATTTTTTTTTAATTAATTAGTATTTAAGCCTCCTGGCCAGAGTGCCACCCCCCCCGTCCCCCTGCAGCCACGGGGCCCTAGGCACCTGCCTATGTCACAGAGTGCTGGATCTGGCTTTGCCTAGCAACACAAATGTCTATTCCCTGACATGGTATTTAAAACTAAGCAGCTCGCTTGCATTTATGTGTATGCTCCTATGATCCAGATTTTAACCAATCATCATCCTACTTTCAACGTAAGCAAGTTAGTTCCCAGAAGTCTAAATTCAAAAACATGTTGACTATCAGTTTCCGGTCCATTTTTAAGAATATAAAATGTTTTGTACATTTTATGTTGGCTTGGTTAGCTTGTTAGTAATTTATAATAAGTCATTTATTGCTTCTGTTCTTCTCTCTGTATTAAGCATTTAGAATTGAGTTGGATATACTATGTCATCAGAGTGTCATTTGCTGAGTAAATGGCAGATTGTTTCAAAATGGAGAGCTTGGAGTTCTCTAGTTTAAATACTGAAAGCACCGAATAGCAACATTGCAAATATTTTTTTGAAGTCAAAATCCAGGGGGGTGCAAGTGCACCCCCTTGCACTTACCTGCGGGCACCCATGAATGGATCCCCGAATTAAGGAGAAACCAGTGGAGTGAGAAACATCTGATTCATTGCCATGTGAAGATACTTTGGAGCCTTATATAGGAAACCAGTACAAATGTTCAGTTCGAGTTGCACAGCAAAGGAAGGAACAGAAAGTGGTAGCAACTCAGACACAGTCGGTTTGGAGTGATGGGCAAGTGAGTTCCCACATGGAAGAGCAACGGATGACTGAGGATGAAACTGAAGAGAACATGGCAGTAGAATGCCTGCAGGAAATGGAGAACAAAGAATGTGCCCGGAGTTTAGAACAAAATGATCTAAGCGAAGAAGAGCTGCTTGATTATAGAGATAGACAGACAAGATCAATGGAAAAAATAGACTATAGAAAGTCAGTAAAACCCCAGAAAGTTAGAAGTTTGATAGAACAAATGAACACAGTAATTAGGACTGTCCATAGAGATTCATGTGATATAACAAAAGTAAACAGGATATATTACTGTGCAGCTAAATTACTAACAGATAGTCTTACCACAGAAACACAGGGTAGTAAGGGAAAGGAAGGGGAGAAATCAAATGCCATCATGGAAGTATCAAATAGAAGAGTACAGAAGAGGGAAAAGATGAACAAAAATGCTCAAAAATAGACTTGATAAAAGCATTGTGCAGTATCAGAACACATCAGGATGTCATAAACAGCATAGTAACATTAATAATTCTCAGAAGTTATTTGACTGCATATGGTCTTCTGTGTTTTCCCAGATGAATTAAAGACTGAATTGTGTGTAAGAGTCTACTAAAATCCAGACATTGACACATCAAGATGAAGTCCATTTTCAGAAGTTTTTTTTTTTCAGTGACTGTAAACTTGACATATGCAAGAGAGATGTTTTCAAACTAATGAACACAGAATGCCTGGACTGATAATGTATTCCCCTATGCTTTCAGTCAGTGTCAGTGACACACTTCTGACCTTCAAGCAAAGAGATGTCTGTTTCACAGAGAGAAACACAAATTTAAATGTTACTTTTTGATGTTTGCTTTTGAGAAAAGTAAATGTGACAAATTAATACAGTCATGCTATAACATTTTAATAACCTTATTTTACCATAACAAATTCCAAATGAGTTGCTATGCATGTTGGATGAGTTATGAATTCTAACCTGACATTTTAATGTTTTAGCAATGCTTTATATATGAGTGCAAATCCAGGATTCTGTGCTTATTGCATTTTGCAAGAAAAATAACTTATTAGCCATGCTTCTTTGTTTTAAAATGTCCAGTTTAATTCCTTCCTTGCGCCAGTTGTGCGGACTTTTATAGACTTCCAAGTTATATACAGTTATTTTTGTTTAATGCAAAAACAAAAAAAAAAAAAAGGGAGCAATGGTCAGTGTTGATGTGCAGTTCAGTACTGATATTTTGTTAATGCAGACATTACACTGCTTGTAGCATGCACATTGAATATTTTCTGCATGATTTTCTTAACAGAACTTTTATAGGGTATTTGGGTATACCATGCACCCCCTCCCCACACAGCGACAGGCTCAAATGATTTGCAAATGTTTATATCCCTTTTGTGGGATATGAACATAAGAGTTTAATTGCAAGGTTGTAATTCCATAGGACTATTGAGGTCATCTTCAAAATGTAACCAGAAATCAGGTACATTCAGGGTACAGATTTTTGGGAATGTTGTGCAGCTACAGTATGTAAAAAAATATATAGTATTTCTGAGTATTAAACACCAAATCAAAACATTCCATCTATCTGTCTTGGGGAATGCACTAAAGAAAAGTGTTATTTTTATGTTATCCAAAGGGCCCTGGCTATTACAAATCGCACCTTATTTTAGAATTCATTTATTGCATATCAAATAATGACAAAGTGGAGAGTATTTTTATTTCTTAGTGAGATGTAATTTTTAAATACTGCATTTGCCGAGTCAAAAGAAAAATAATTAGTATGTGGATTATATGTTGCACACTAAGGTTTTAGTGGAACATTCTAAATGAAACATAAGTAGGACATCTACCATAAAGCCAGATGAAAGAGTTGTTAATCTGAAGATATAAGTACAGAAAACATTACCATTAAATTTGCTGAGTGATATAGTCATAGACAAGATTTTTAAAATAGTATTTTTGTCAAGAGGGGAAGAAAACATGCAAGTATAAATTCCTAAGTTTAAAAGATTTTCTATTAACAACCTCAGCATATCTCCCTCTTATCTTCAACATGATCTCCATACATCAAACTTTATACACTCCTCATCGAGTTATCATAAGAACTTAACTAAACTGTTAGAATGCATAACCAATGTAGTTGCAAAACTATCCCTCTGTGGTGACATACACCTAAACCCTGGACCAACTAATTCACTTACCATTATACCCCACCAATTACTGTCCAGACACTCATTTAATAAACCATCCCAAAAACACAACTGACCTACTCCTGTTAAACGTCAGAAACATTACAAATAAAATCCAAGACCTCCATACTTTCTGTTTATACACCACAAATAGAGGTAGCAATAACGGAGACCTGTCTTAAACCAGAAACTAGGGACGATGAAGTTCTTCCACCAGGATATAATATTCTGAGGGCAGACAGAGCAAAAGAGGAGGTGGTATAGCCATACTATTTAGAAACAACCTTATTATACAACCCATGAGTCTTAATTCCCCTGACAATTCTGAAATGCTTTATACAAAGCTAAAAATAAACTCTTTGGATCCTTTATGCCACCTGGAAACAACCTCCCCACTGTGGAAAATGTACTACATTTGGCCTCAAAAAAAAAAAAAAAAAAAAAAAACTGCCACAGGAAACACTCATCATGGAGATTTTAACATAGACTGGTCAAGTTGTAACACTCAAAGTCCATTTAATCATATTAACATGCATGTTTTTTCCCATACTATTCAAACATCTACCAGAAATGACAAGTCCTCTAACAAACAATCCATCCTTGACTGGATACTAACGAATAGGCCATCATTCTCCTTTCAATCAAGATACCAGCGACCATCTTCCAACCTTTATACTCTGACAGTGTATCAATCCAACAAAACTTCCCTTTCTACAAACAAATAGGGAGAAAGAAAAACTTCACCCCCCAGGGCTTTACCTCCTCCCTTAAATTGTGCAACTGGTCTTCACTCAAATACCTACCCCTACATAAAGCCATGAAATATTTTAATTCTACCCTCATTAATGTCTTGAACATCCACGCACCATCCAGAATATAAGAATTAATTCCAACCATGCTCATTGGCTAACTAAAGAAACTAGGGCACTACTGATTGCAAGAGACAAAGCCTGGGCACAATACCAAAATTAAAAAGAATGAAGCTTCTAAACAGACTTACCATGAACTCAGAAATAAGGCAAAAAGACAAATCAAACTAGATAAAACTAACTACTGTCACAGCATCCAAACTGTGTACCACAAAAAGCCCCAAAAGTTCTGGTCTGTTATCAATACGATCTGCCTATCAGGGAATGCCAGCACCCCACCACCACCACTACCTCCAACACTGATGACATAGCCACCCAGTTTAATAAATACAGCTAAATTTGTTTTCGTAAAGTATCAAATAACTGTAGCACCACTCACTCTTCAACCCTATCTACATTGAATAATAAGAATAAGAACGCCCTCTTCTTTCAACCCATCTCAGCGGATGCAATAAAAAAAAATTGCTTAAAAGACTTAAACCTACTACCCTAGCAGCCAATAAGTTACCTGCAGAGTACCTTAGAGTCACTGCAGACGTAATCGCCTACCCTATATCCATTCTTAACAGAAAAATATTGAATGCTAAATTCCTGCTATATGGAAAACTTCCCATTTTATCCCCTTACATAAAGGAGGTACATCAACAAAATTGCCCAGTAGCCATACTTTCTTCCCTATCAAAAATTCTCAAAAGAGGTGTACATACACAGATCATGCAGTGTCTACTAACACTCAACATGGCTTCCGACCTTGCCATAGCACTGCCACAGCTCTGTTATCCTTCACTAATACTGTCAATGTTCATAGACACAATAGGAAATTTGTCTCCTTGATATTTCTGGACCTTTCAAAGGCTTTTGATGTGGTCTGGCATAACTGATTAATGCATTAACTGAACTAAATCTAAGTCCAGCTATCATTGCATAGTTCCAAGACTGCCTAACTAAGCATCAGCAAACCATGCAATGGCAGCAAGATCTCTCCTTTTATGCCTGTTACAATAGGAGTACCTCAAGGATCAATCCTGAGTCTTCTACTGTTTTCTCTATTTACTAACAAACACACTGCAACACAGCATGCTTATGTCATACAGTATGCTGACGATTCTACATTGATATGCACAGTATCATCTCCTCAACAACTGCAAATAATAACACAAGATGTTTTTTTCAAAGGTGGAGACATGGCTATCTAATTCCCAACTAATCCTAAACATGATTTTTCAAAATACAAGGCACACTTTGTCAGTCGCTAATTTCAATATTCTATCCTTAAAACATTACTATCATCTCACCAGTGACCCACACTAAATTACTGGGAGTAGTCATCGATAGTAACTTAAGATTCGATATTCATATTGCACAACCAATAATAAATGTAATATAAGAAATGGAAGCGAGGTCGAACTACAACTTTGAAAACTGAAATAAATGAGCTGGACAAACAGATTAAGCATAGTGTTAGATAAGATCAAGAAAAATTTGAAGAAAATTTATATAAAGATATTGAGCATAATAGGAAACCTTTTTATAGATACATAAGATGCGGAAGGAGTAAAGATACACAAATTGATAAACTGTGTGAAGATTCTAAAATTTATTCTCAGACACAACAGATGATAGATATATTTACAAAAGCTTATGCAAAACTGTTTGGCTCCACAAAAGGGGTGGTAAGTTGTCCTAGTGACATGCAGGTAACCCCAGATACTGGAATCAAATTAGATTATATTGAAAAAGAACTGTGCAAACTGGATCCAAACAAAGCGTAGGGAGGAGATGGAATAAGTAACAATGACCTGAGAACACTTAAGCAAGAACTTACACTGCCATTACGTCTATTATTCACTAGGTCATATAAATATGGGGAGATTCCTCAAGATTGGAGACATACACTTATTAAACCCGTCTTTAAGGGAAAGGGGAGTTGGACAAACCCAGAATCATATAGACCCTTAAGTCTACTTTCATGTTGTGGAAAAATAATGGAGAAGGTAACACTGGATAAGTTATTGTCAGAACTGGATAGGTTGGGACTTGAAACCATATATCAGCATGCATATGTTGAAAATATATCTATTACCACCTGTAACATAATGATGTTATGTAGTCCAATCTCGCCTACATTCTTACCCGTGGGTTCGACTCTGCCATACTTTAGCTCGAAGTCTTTCAATTGGCTGGGCTAAGATGGTATCCCATGCTGCACTGCTCTCTATCCCCAGATCTCGTTTGCCTCTCATGTAGCTTGGACGTGGTCTTGCTCTTGGCTGTGGCTAAGTACTTTTTTCTTCTTTATAGCAGAGAAGTTTTTTGCAAAAAAAGCTATTTTCATAGCTATTTGTGTGTGTATTTTGAACTGTGTTGTGGAAAAGTTGTTTTTCTGTTTTAGCGTGTTCTTGTGGTATCCCACTAGCTGTTTCCAGCGGGCTAGGCCCGTTTCAGTTTGAGGACCTAGTCTGTCCCCTTGCTTACCTTGTGTGCTAACTTTTTTCCCTTTGGGCTAAAACCGTTTAAATTAGAGGAATTAGTCCTCCCACTTGTACTTGTGTTTTAGGACCGTTTTAGTTAGAGGTCTTTGTGGTGTACTGTTTGTTCTGTTCCCGTGCTTGTGGCTGATTGACCGTTGGTCTGGTTGTTGAGTTTGTGGTAACTATGTCTAAAGATACTAAGGGGCACAAGCCCTCGGGCTTTAAGAAGTGCACCAAGTGTAGTTATAAGATGTCCATCACTGATGGACACTCTGTTTGTGTGTACTGTCTGGGAGCGATTCACCTCCAGGAATCGTGTAGTTTTTGTCATGCTTTTAGCCCACGTGTTCTTCAGGAAAGGAAGAGCAAATTGATTTTGAAGGGTTTCTGAAACCCTCCTTCGAAGAGGGTTTGGAGAGTGCTTCCAGCTTTAAGTCTTCACCATCAAAAGCTAAATCTTCCAAGGCTAAAAAGTGATCCCAACTCCATCAGTATCCTCAGAACCGCATGAGAAAACAGCTAAATCTTCAATGACATCCTTGGCTCCATTGTCCTCAGGGCCGCAGGAAGTGTCAATGTCTATGGAACCTGCTTCGGCTCCTATTTTCTCAGAGCCTGTTCGGAGCCGGTCGCCTAGCATTAGGCCGGTATCTCCTCCTCGCAGGTCTCCTTCAGAGAGGAGGTCTCGATCTCCTTCCCTATCCTCCAAATCCTCCAGGACCTTATTGGATGTGGACGTTGATAGAGTGGTGCAGAGACTTCTTCAGTCACTGGTACTGGCTAAATTGTTTTCAGCTCCGATCCAGTTGGCTCCGGAGCCGATCCTTCTACCTACATCAATACTTTCTCCTCTGAGCACATCTCAGCTTTCGGAGCTGGAGTGCTCGGCTCCGTTTGATGTCCCTAGGTCGGTTCCGACAGCCCCTCCTTGCTCATCAGTTCTGACCCCATCGGTGCCATCCATGGGGGGTCAGGACTCAGGATTCCTCGGTCGGACCCGAGGGAGAGGCTTCGGGACATCTCTCAGCTCCTAGTCTCCCTCTCGGTGCTTCGGTGCTGGGAAGCCTGACTCCTGTCTCGGCTTTGGACCTGGTCCCTTCTGATCCAAGGTCTTCATGGCTGGCCAATCTTCGGACCCGGGAGGACCAGCTTTCGAGGCCATGCGGAGCGTGCTGGTCAGGTCGTCAGCGGCATCATACGGTTCGGTCACTCTGTCCCCTACAGCACCGGTGCAGGTCTCTGATCGCCCTCTATCTCTTGACAGCAGAGCCCCAAGGCCTCAGGGTACCCCCACGAGTGGTCCCCATATTTGAGATCCCCTCAGAGTTTTTGCCTGAGGAGCCACCCAGAAAGAGAACGTGCAAGAGGAAGCAAATAGATTCCCAAGATGAGTCTCTCACGTCAGACACTGACCTCGAGGAATTGGAGGGGTCCCCTATGTCATCCTCTGAGGATGTTTCTTTCTCTGACATCCTAGAGATTTTGAAGCAAAGAGGTGACTGGCCATCCAAAGCCCCCTCCGAAGAGGAGTCTGTGTTCCTGAAGGCCTTTGGTGCTCAGCCCTCTGCCTCCTGGGTGTCTCCACCCTTCGACGAGCTTCTGGATCTGGTTTGTCGAAGGGTGTGGGAAACCCCTGACTCTGTGGAACCAGCCCCCAGGAGACCCAGTAAATTTTGTCTGCCCCTTCTGATAAGGAATTTCTATCCAAGGGAGTCCCTGTGGATGCCATGGTGGTGGCAGCGGCCACTAAGAAGGAATTGGCTGAGACTTCTTCCACCGTCCATCCCCCTAACAAGGAGTCTAGGACTATGGACCGGTATGGGAAGCGTACATTTTCTTCAGCGGCCTTTACTTTGCGGTCACTGAATTACTTATCACACTTTACACGGCTCCAGAGAGATCTCCTAAAGGAGCTTGGAGATTCTCTTAACTGGTAACGTTTCTGAGGCGGTGGCTCAGAAAGTCAACGCTCAGATGTCTACCCTCAATTTTATTGCGAACTCCTCCATGAGGCTGATCTCTCACGCAGCCAAGGGAACGAGTAGGGCAGCAAGTTCAGGAGTCGCTCTTAGGAGACATGCCTGGATGCGCCTTTGTCATTTCGTGGAGGCCTTCAAGTCTACATTCACCGACGCCCCATTTGATGGTTCCTTTTTGTTAGGAACCAAGGCGAAAGACACTCTCACTAGGTGCGAGCAAGAGGGAAAAGCTCTGTCTGCCATTTTTCCCTTCCCTCTAGGTCTTATCCCAAGGTCCAGAGGGGTGGGAAGATGTGGTTCAAGAAGTCTCAGAGGTTTTTTTCCCAATGCATATGGTGAGTCTCCCTCCAGAGGCATGGAAGGGGTTGGTTATTCAGGTAGTCGCTGCCCTAGGGGCAGAGGAGGCCCTCGTAACTCGGGAGACCGCGATTCCTTTCGTGGTTCTCCCTAATGCCGCTCATGATGGGAGGCCTGACTGTGTGTTTCCTGAGCCAGTCGGGGGTCGAATCTCACTATACCCGGAGGCCTGGCAAGGTATCACCCAGGACCAATGTGTTCTACGAATAATTTCTGGAGGATATATCATTCCCTTCTCGTCAACTCCCCCACCAATCAAGAAAATTCGGGATGTTTCACCCAGTCAAAGGGATTCCGCAGCTTCAGAGGTTTCAAAGCTGCTAGAAAAAGGAGCCATCCAACATGTCCCCTCAGACCAGATCGGATTAGGGACTTACTTCAGATTCTTTTTGCTGCCGAAAAGGACAGGGGACCTGAGACCCATTTTAGATCTCAGCCGATTGAACACCCACGTGCAAAAGTCCAAGTTCCGAATGGTCACGTTGCAATCTATTCTTCCATTGTTGGGAAAAGAAGTGTGGATGTGCTTCATCGACCTCAAGGATGCTTACTACCACATAAAGATGGACAGGGAATCCAGAAGTCACCTACGCTTCTGGCTGGGAGCCAGTCACTTTCAGTTTCGAGCTCTGCCCTTTGGTCTCACCACAGCCCCCAGGGTGTTTACCAAATGCATGGCAGTGGTGACTGCTCACTTGAGACGTCACGGATTCCAAGTGTTTCTATACCTGGACAACTGGCTCTTTACTGCCACTACCAGGCATCTGCTACTTCAGACCAGAGACGCTACTATCAGCCTGTGTCAACAGTTTGGCATCACCTTGAACTGGGAAAAATCTGACTTGTTGCCCTCGCAGCGTGTCACCTTTATAGGTGCCGAATTAGACACCGTCCTCCTGCGGGCGTTTCTACCACAGGAAAGAATCAGTCGTACAACAGATTTATGCCTTCCCCCCACTAAGAAGGGTGAAGACAAGATTGTTCCTCCAATTCTTGGGGACGATGGCTGCTACGATTATGTTAGTCCCCCTGGCAAGGTTACATATGAGGCTCCTTCAGTGGCTACTCTTCACCCAGTGGGTCTCTTCAACGTCTTCCACTTTCTCACCCTATTCTACTCACAGACAGGTGCACCCAAACAGGATCTCAGTTGGTGGCTTCACACCGACAACCTCAATGTGGGAAGACCCTTCGTTCCTTCGCCTCCCGTTGCCGCTGTGACCACGGATGCCTCCCAGATGGGGGGGGGGGTGCATTATCTAGGCAGGA